>NW_019175077.1:502921-588959 GCF_002260705.1 Seriola dumerili
ATACACGTCATTGAACGGGGCTTGTTGATAACTGATTGAATTGTATGTTAAAAGTTGCTCGAGTCTCCATGCTCCATTCAACATTAGGCTACATCTGGCTCTCTCCTGTCCGCAGAAAAGCCTTTACAAATGGAGTTGAGCTCCATGACGGAGCAGAAGCCCTCTGGTGCTGGTTTTCCCCTTCCTCCCCCCATGCAGTTCCTCTGGCAAGGGAAATCCAGCAGAATTCAGCTCTCTTTGGGCTCCATGTGTCTTTTCGAAATATGTTCTCAGCGCTTAAGGGTCCGTTATTAACTCGAGAGTATTTACATTAAATTTACACACGCAGGCTACAAATATGAGATTTGAGTTACGTTGACAAAGATATATACTCACTAAACTGATAATCATTTTCATTTTAGTCAGTGTGTTTTTGGTAATTACACATTATATATAGGCTACTACAACTAGCCCACTATAATAATAAAAATAATAATAATAATGAATATTATTATAACAATAATAACAGTGGGCTACTAACACATGACAACACGCTTTTTTAAATTTTTTTTAAATTAATATAGCCTAATCTAATTTGTTGCAGAGGGCTTGAGGAGCCCAAACACACACACAGTTAGAGAGGTTTTCATTAAGTACATTTCAGCTGTACATTGTGACAAGCGGAATGCTTCCACATCAGAAAACACATATCCTACAGTTTCACGTAGGCTATATGAGCGGTAAAAGTAATAAAATATTTTTTTCTAAATTCCCGTGAGATACTGACTAATATCTAATTCAGTAGACCTACTTTTCAAATAGGCTACACCATTAAGCGTTTGAATGGGACTTGAAAAGGAAAAGCTTTCAGCAGCATCGTTGTTCCCATCTCCTCTCCAAACAGCCCGCCATCCCTCCCTCTGGCCCCGGGTCTGTGCAGGAGGATGTCGGGTAAGACCCGGCTGAAGCAGCGCTGTTCCCCCGCTGTTTCCTCCTTCATGTTAAACCACAACGATCATAGTGATAGAAGCCACATTAAAATACATAAGTGGAAATGTTAATGAACTTATGAGAGTGTCAGTTAGGATCCAGTGACTTAAAGCTCGCGATGGGATGATAGAGACAAACCCAACTAAAATCCTTTACTTCTTAATTGTGCTTTGTATCACCGTCTTCTTAAGTAATGGCTGCGTGATCATATGAATACTGTAATGTCATGAGTCGCTGACCTTTGCACTACTTATTTTTCAATTCATGCATATCTCTTTTTAGGCATCTTGATCGACTGTCATCATATACTTACACATTTAAAAGTAACACGCTCTCTGAACGGGGGAGTTTGGGGTTAAAATCATAGGCTATGTGTATGAAATTAGAGATGCAAAAACAAATGGAAATTTTGGCGTAGCGAACAATAAACATAGTTCTGCTGTCAGTGGCCTACTTCCATCTATTAAACGGTGTAACTCAAACTCCATTTAAAGTCTGTGCGCCTTCACAAATGTTCAAGTGTGAAAGTGCCTGTAGCTCATAACACGGATAGGTCAAAATATTAATACCAAGAAAAGAGAAAAGACGACGTTTTATTGTTCCTTGAATCCACACTGCTCCTCAGATCTGGCTTGTATAAATTCATGTTTAAAAAAAAAAAAAAAGGGGGAAAAGCACGTGGGCCACGCGGAGCAGCCTGCTCAGCTCAGCACATGGAGGAGCCATCACATTACACCAGCTTTTCACGGTGGAAAAAGTTTGTTTTACACCTTAAACAGAAGCTCTGCTCTCTGTGGAGGGGACAGTGCCTCCTATTCCACTTCATTAAAGGAGTGAGCATTTATTTTGAAATTGACTATAAGAAGTGAAGCTGTAATTTAGCATCATACTGGTAGCTCACTGACATAATTATTGAATGTAAAGCCTCTGTAGCGTTTTAATAGTTGACTACAGTTACACCACACATGTAGTGCACACACAGGGTTTGCTGCAGAAAGCTTGTATAGAGGTGCATGTCTCAACTATTATAATTTCTAACACTAGAATGTAGGCTATATTTAGCTCTGTGTGATTTATGGTGTCAGCATGAGCTATTAATAGTTTTCGTAATTTATCACAATTTGATTTACTACCTAATTGTATTTATTTAAATTATTCTGCTTAAATAACTTTAACGTTCTTTTCCCGTCATTTTAGGCTAATTGAAGGAATTTATTATTGTTTATTTTGCAGTCTTTTGGAATTGTTTTAATTTTTGTTTAACCATACAAAAGCTATTTCATATTGGATCAGTAAGTCATCGCTGCAGCGTGCAGCAGCAGCAGCTTCCCCGTTCTGGCTGCACGTCCAGAGGTAATTAAAGCTGCAAAAAAAAAAGAAAAAAAAGTGTGCTTGCAATCTGACAGTTTCACCGTTCTGCAGTTTAATCTGAGGCTCAGTCAGCCCCGTTTTATAATGCAGAGCCTTTTCAGGGGCTCTCCTGCTCCCCCAGACCCTCCTGTTTTCATAGAAACACAGATCACAAATTCATTCACACACACAGAGCGAGAGAGAGAGAGAGAGAAAGAGAGAGAGAGAAGATTGCAAGAAAAAAAAGGGCTAGGGCTAAGAAGTTGTTGATGCATTAAATGCTGCATAACACACACAAATATCTTTACAAATTCTCCCATAATGCCGTCAGAACGTCAAGAGATTTGTTTTGTTTATCAATATTCCACATCAAAATATTATGAGCTTGTGAGTGACCTTGTGTGAAGTGGCGAGTGCAGGCAAATACTTTACAGTTGAAAGATTCAACATAAAAACGTCCTGACAGCTTTTATCGGCCTCCATGTATTTAATTGTCTCAAAGATCAATGCAAAGTGCTGACCCTAACGCGCCATGTGTCCGTCAGCATTAACATGCAGTCAGCGACAAATATCATTTGACTGCAATAAACTGAGCTCTTTAGAAAACTTTATTTATTTATTTATTTTTTATTAAAACCGAATTGTGTGAAGGCCTGTTTTGTTCTTTTTCACGTATTCATTCTATTGTTATTCTATAGGAGTTACAGTCTACTGGTTTCCAATCCGCACTGGAATTTAACCCTGAAACGCCAGCAGCGGTATAATGGCTTGTCTTTGCTCCCAGTATGGCCCCTCCAGGTTCCAGCAACAGCAGCAGCAGCAGCAGCAGCAGCCGTGCGGGGCCAGACAGCCCCACCATCCCCGGATCCCCTTATCAACCTCGAGGCTTGGGCCTGGACCATATACCGCAGTCTCATTAATCAGGGAAACATCACGTCAAGTGTGGCAGATTGAGAGAAGGGCAAGTCTGGTCAAATTCTCTTAGAAAAGTTGCGTGGTTCTGACCTGCAAGATAATCTGACAGGCCAGTAGCCTTCGGGCGAGTTTATCTGTGTTCCTGTACACACCTATGAAGTAGCTGTGGAGTGTTAGTTTATTTTATTGTGTTTATCCCCTCTGCCATCACTACACTCTGGGTTATATGCTATTCCCGTGTGCAGCTGCAGTTTTGCTGCAGGATTCCTACTTATCTCGTTGTTTATCGAGGGGAATAATGATGCTTTATTCGACAAGTTGGCTTCAATCTCTACACACAAGCTTCCTGCAGATGCATGCAGGCTACAGTGGTGTTTGTTTTATGAGTTACACAAAGGTTGTGTGTCCCTGCGGGAGTGTTGTTTAGTCCAGCTTATTGAGGTTTCTCTCTGCTTCATGCATAAAACCCGAGTTAGCTTGCACCACCTCATGTGCAGTGGTTGGAAATGCTGCATGCGTAAATGTCTGCGGTTTGCCTCTTGTTATTATTGCAGGCTCCGCAGGCCTACCACTTCTTCCGTCACACACCCCTCACATACACCGGGGAAGGGAATCCCTCTCTACTGTAAGAGTTTGACTGAACTGAAGATACTGTATGTGACCTTTTCTTTTAGGGTTAACTATTTACCACCAGTCATCATTAGCTCTATTGTTAGTTTAGACTGCCCACAGTGTGGATAAGCACTACTGTAAATCCATTTAAGGTCCATTTCCTTTCAAATCACTTATCTGTTATTTCATTGAGGTCTGGATATGTATTTTTTTCCCTAAACGCCTTTAAACATTTATGAAATTAATCTTACAGAGTAAATTAATGGACTGAGGACATTTTATGACAAACTTGTGCAGCATATATCAAAGATGAAAAGCAGCTGTGTTCCCAAAATAAAAGATAATAAAACAGAAAAGGGAACCCCCATAAGGAAAGTTTAAAAATGACTTCATTTCTTTGTTTTCATAACCCTCTCCTTACGCAAATCCCAGGCCAGTTTCTCCATCATTAAATCTGTTTAACGACAAATGATTGTCCAACTCAAAAGAAAGAGAAAGAGTCTGACAATTACACTCAGTCGCGTTTAATGAATGCTTCATAATTAAAAAAAGAAAGGGAAAGTGCTTCAGAAATCCACCGTTCAAGTTTCCATTTCGAGTGCAGCTGTACTATATATATATTCACAACAAAAAAAATTAATATACAAGAAACCCCAGAAAATTCACAAAAATAAATATTCAGTCTCATATAAACAACCAGTGACTTCAAATTCCATGTCAAAAACCTGACCTCAAGTATTGTATCAAAACAGCGAAGTAAATGAGTGAATGAGGAGGGCAGGGTAGTGGGGAAGAGGAGGAGGAGGATGGGGGAGAGAGCACGCAGCCTCTAGCTGCTGCGCGATGCAATTGTTTACATTGATAGCGTCACTGTCAGAGAGCTATTTGTCTTAATGGTGGAAAGGCCCTCCCAACAGGCCATTACCACCATCCCCGTCCCTCAGCCGTGCATTGTGAGCACTGCGTGAGAATAGGCTGGTGCGTCAGGGGGGCAAAACCCGCACAGCTTTGGGCACAGGCTATTCCTCTTCTTCCTATGCCGTGCAGCCTATGCTTTTGACATGCGGATTAAAGGTTGAAAGCTTCGCTCTTGCAACACAGCGACACCCCCCTCCCCTCAACCCTGTGCAACCCCCTCCGTTTTTTTTTGTTTTTTTTTTACTGCTAGCCTGCTCATACACCAGCTTGTGTCATAGCTTCAGAAATAGCCGGTTTACAGGCTGAGAATAAGTTCAAGTTTGAATTGTTGCTCCAGCCTCAGAAATAAGGCCCATGGTGAGTTGGGGCTTCATGGCTGCAAAGTGGTGCTTTAATAACATGGCTAAACATCTACCATATGTATCCACACTGATTTAGGCGGAGTGAAACTCGCTTTTTTTTTTGTACATTTTTTCCTCTTTTTACAATCACCCATTAAATAGTTTCTACAATCCTCTGAATGAATGCACCCTTTGCTGTGCTTGTGAGGAGGCTGACATCATTCACGGGCTTTGGGTTTGTTGTGATCTGGCTCGCCATAAGCTGGGCCTCTCTTTGTCGCCGACAGAAAAGCCTGCCAATTAGCAGAGCGCGTCCTGCACTGCCATTAAAAACATCTACACATTTCCTTAAAATCCAAACATGTAGGTGCAGCTTCCACCACTTGATTTACTCACTCTTTCATTCACGATGAAGTCAGAGGAGCTACAACTAAATGTATGAAATCTACCTGGGGTACTACATTCACTGAGCGGCCATATTCAAAAGGCTACATTAATGCAATGTGAGATAGTGATCTATTTGACAGAAGGAAAGCGATATTTTTTTTTAAAATAAGAAGCTAATTGTATTTTGGGTGTCTCAGCCAATAATAGGAAATAAATGACGTTTTTCCAGCTCTGATCGTGACAATCGACGTCAACTAAAAATAGAATAATGAACAACATTGGCTTCAGGAAATTAGCATATTATTAAATTATAGGAAACCAGAAACCCATCAGGGTATGTTTAGAAACGCACATGGATAAATCCTAAATATAGTACATATCAAAGAGCAGGAAAACGAATGGAGTTTGGCCTTTTTGTTTACATCCAAATTAAACTGTCTCATCTTTAGTCTGTTTTTTTTTTTCTATCAGCATCTCTCTGACATCATTTCACAGGCTCGTCAGAAAACCCTAAAGCTGAAACGGGACCCCCAACAGTATCAAAGTGCAATGCATTTAAGCCTATCACTTGTGCTTTGTCGCATTGTTTCTGGGTAGCCAGTGTAGCTAGAAGGTGTTTCACGCTGTTTTGGTGCTGTTTCCCCCCACGGTGACTCCTGATTCACATCCCACTGGCAGCCTATCTTGGACATTGTCAATATGTCTGTGTTTTACATTTTCCTGACTTACGTTCGTGCTCTGAACGCAAATACAGACTCGTTCCCCTGGCACAAATATGATGTGCAGAGGAAATCGGTGGCCACGTGGACCTGAAGAGGGACACGAATCGAGTCTGTCGTGGGACCTAACGTGCTATGAAGGTCTGAGCCTTATTCTTTTTGATTGTCTGTACATAAGGCCTGTGTTGTGTCTGGGCCTGCGTCTGTGCACAATCACACACATTTGCAAACCAGGAAATACTCCGCAGAAGGAAAAACAAGACTGAAAACCAGATCACAAGCACTCTAAAAAAACCCACAACCACCAGGAATAAATTCCTGTCAAATCTAATAAAGGCTTAACTGTGAGCATGTATAGATAGACATTAATAAACCCATTTTAATCATTCTAAACACTTGGACACAAGGGCCAGTGTGGCCAAGCAGTCGTGAAAGAAAACACAGCTTTGATATATAAAATGTGCCCAGTGGCACAGAATGGGAACCCTGACATTTTTTTTTTTTTTTTTTTTTGGGATTTACCAAGTCAAACTTCCTCTCAGTTCCAGCTAGATGAAGAGTAGCCTCATCCCAAGGAATGCTGTGATTTCTTTCTTTTTTTTTTACCCCCTTTCTTCTTTCAGACAAAAGCACAAACCACTGAAACCCTGGCACCATATACAATCCAACAGGTCGAGCATAGAAAAGCGAAGAAGAAACAGTCGAGTTGAGAAAAACAAAAATCAAGTACACACAATAATGAGAACCTAACGTATTGCTTAGGATTGATAGCTTATTTCAAAAACACAAGTTTTTAAGCATAAATCCACGAGCGGTGTCTCACAGTCCTGTGGGCGTTTTCTGAGGCTCCAAAGGGGGGATCTTGTAGGTTTTCCTCGATCAAACTTAAAAACAAGACGGAATGTAAATCCATTCACAGAAAAAAAGGGGGGGACGAAAAAAAAAAACACACACCGATAAAGTTTGGAGCAATTTGGTGGATTCACGTTAAGACTCGGGCTACACTTATGTTGGAGATGGACACCGTGGGGGTTTTTGTTGTTCTGCTTTAAAAAACCAGCTCAGTATTTCCTAGTTTTCTGAGCGTGTGGGGGAGGGAGAATGTGGCCGCCTGGCTGCCACCTCCACACGGGGTGGGACGGAGGGGGAGGCCCGGGGCCCCTCAGTGAGTTCAGGGAGTAAGCAGGGCACAAATCCCCGTCGCTGCCAACAACCAGCGACGGCGGCGATGGGAAATTTGCCATCAGGCTGAAAAGCATTTTTGCAGGCGATACTACAGTGCTGGCGCTGCTGCGTTTGCGTCTGCTCGGTAAATCCTCCGTGGATGTCTCCTCGCAGCCCACGGGACGAGAAGAAGAAGAAGAAGAAGAAGAAGAAGAAGAAGAAGAAGAAGAAGAAGAAGAAGAAGAAGAAGAGGATGAAGAGGAGGATGAAGAGGCAGGCTTGTTGACCCTGGGCACGTTTTGTTTTGTTTGAGTCCTGGAAACTCGGGGTTTCTTATTCCCCAGCGCTGGAGCCCTGTAGTTTTTGTTCCTGTGCTCCCCTTCCTCGATACATGGGGTGTCCTGGGTGCTCCTGCATTCCTGAGGACTCCTGCACGGGGACCTGGGGGCCACGTCAGGGCTCTTCTCGGTGGCTTTAATCCCGATGTTGAAAAAGTCCCCTTGTTTGATGACTCCGCTGGGATATTGGCCATTGCTGCTCTCTGACTTATCTCCTTTACACTTGACTACAGTGGCCTGGTTCTGGTATTCATATTCATCACAGCTTTCCTCCACTTTAATTTTCACATTGTGGAGGTTGAAGGGAGGTGTCCTGGCTGTCCTGCCGCTGTCCGAGTGGGGAGCGGCGGTCACACAGGGCTCCTCCGCCTCTGTTTTAATTTTTTTCAGTGGAGTGAGCAGTTTCAGGCTGATGGCTTTCGCCTCCCTTTTATCGGTACATTTTGTGAGCTTGGCGTCTTTGTCCAGGTCACACTGCGAGCTCAGTCCCGGGGGGCATTTGGTGGGATACCCCGATGTCCTGCGTGTGGGGTGAAAGGCCTTGCTCCGGTTGAGTCCCAGTGAATAAGAGTTCAGCTCAACCACAGGGTCAGCCCTGCGTGGATCAGCCTCAGATGCCCTCTCCCTTTTGGACTCAGTGAAAAAGCTCTCCCCGACTACAGCTGAGTTAAATTTTGGTGGCTGTAAGGGTCCCACGTCTTTTCTAGTTTCACTACAAATAAATTCACATTTTTGCTGTCTCTCCTGTCTACTGTCCCCTGCCTGTGAAGTGGCAACATGGCACAGTGTCCTGTGTTGTTTCTCTTGTTGTGGCTGGTTGTTGTAGTGAAATGTGGGCTGCAGGACCAAAGGTGCTTTACTAGTGCTGAGACTTTTGGCGAGAGAACCCACCCGGGCCCGTCTGAACCGGATGCTCTGGACAGAAACACGGCTTGAAACTGAGCTGGAGTCGGACTGAGAGGAGCTCTCTTCCTCCTCTGAGCTGACCTCTGAACTCTCTGACTGCGTGTCATCTTCATCCTCGCCCTCCTCTTCCTCCTCTGAGCTCCCGGAGTTGCTGGTGGTGGAGAAGCCGGACCCAAAGTCCGAGTCGGGGTACACCCGGTCCGAGTAGGTGCTGGACTCAGTGTCACTGCTATAACTCTCCGGGAAAGTCGGTTCGTGGTGGTGGTGATGATGATGATGGTGATGCTGGTGGTGATGATGGTGGTGAGGTCTAGGGTCAAGATAGAAATCCGGACCGAGGTGGAAAGCGCCATAAGAGTTCCCGTGACTACCGGATGATTTGGGTTGTACCAGCAGCACCGGTGGTGCGTGGTGGTGCGCGTGTCTGCTTCTGCTCCACGAGTGCCTCGCGCTGTCCCTGCCGCCGCCCCCCTCGCGCCTCCTCTTCCTTTTGTGAAGTAGGTCGCCGGCTGAGCGCGAGAGCCTGGACTGAGCAGCTATGGCGGACTGAAGCACCACCGGCTGCCGGCTCACCGCGCTCCGGAAAAACGAGTGCCTTTGGCTCAAAGTAACGCGGTTCCCTGTTATTTTTGCAGTTTCATAGTTTTTAAAGTGTTTGTGACTGGACTTAGTCGCTGAACGGTAGTCCCGTCCGTGAGATTTGTGGTAAAATTGAGGTAGTTTGGAGTCGGTAAGGCAAGGAGTCAGCTCTCTCCGCCTGCCCGTTTTGTTGTGAAGTGTAAGAGTCTCCGGGACACCGTGCAAACTAAACCAAACTTTTTCCTTCCACAGCTCGGCGTCGGCACGGAGGAGCCCCGAGGACGCATCAACATCCCCGGGGGAACACACCGCTTTCGCTTTTCTTTTGTTGGACTTCAACACCCGCTCAGTCTTGCAGGAGAAATACAGAGCCTCCACGTCCTCCCGCGATATGAGAGTGCATTTAGCGGCATGGAAAGCTATAGAGTTTATTGCTTTGAGCTTCCGCAGCTCCTCCAGGTCGCAGTGGTGCTTCTTTACTTTCAGGTGGTCCATGCGCTTGTGCACCGTGGTCCGAGGGATGTTCTTCAGCAGGTCGGTGAAGACCTGAGACAAAGCAAACATTTGCTTGCCTTTGATGAGCAGGTATCCCAATCTCACTCCTTGCATTTCCTCAAAACCACTCTCCAGGTCTCCCATGTTTTATATATCCGCTCCAATGTATTAATCCATGTAGTCACTCTCAGTATAGGCTGTTATGGATTTACCAGTAAATGGCATGGGGTCGCGAGCTCAAGACATCCTGCTCATACCTTTAATCCATCCACACTGCTGCGTCATGAAAATGTAAACTTTGACATGCGGAGTTAAATGGAGCTGCCGGTGTCTAATAGGTTGAATGAGCCGACAGCATCCACTCGTCGCCTCTTGCCCCGGTCCGGCATGGTGGAGGAATGCGACGGATGCGTCCACCAAGCCGGGGCTGCTGCTACCTGCCTCTGCCGGCTACACTCCCCTCTGGTCGGCAGCAGGACGAGGGGTAGGTGTACACCACTGCTTCAGCCAGAGGAATAAAACAGGGAGAAGAGAGAGAGAGAGAGAGAGAGAGAGAGAGGGAGGGAGGGAGGGAGTGAGAGGGAGTTGTGAGGGTGGAGGGGAGGGAGAAAGAGAGAGAGAGTCAGAGAGAAACAGAATAAGAGCTAAAATGCAGCTGCTATTCTGGCTGCTGGTTGAGCCACAAATAAAATGACAGAGAGGGGAGGTGCGCCAGTCTGGAGACACCTTCATCAATTAATGCCCTCGGAGTCGACGCCCATTGGACGCCGCTGACAGGTGATGCAATAAAAATGGATATTCCACCCCCTACCATTACAATAGTTTACAATTGAGCCCACAGTCTCCACTGTTTGAGTAAATAATGCAGTTATGACAAGTTCATATTTCAATAGCTGAATAAAGAGCTGATAAAAATTCACCCCGGCCCATAGTGCTTGTACAACCGGAATAGGTAACCCGAGCCTGCAAAGTGTCACGATAAGACTGGAATGTATTTTGCTGTTTCCTTTCGGTCCACATCAAAATGCATGCGGTAGTGGCTCTATATGCATTCGATTGTATGCTGGTAAAATGAGCCCACTCTCCGGGTGTTTTTTGACGGTTTGATGTGTGTGAAGTCAGCGCAGCTTAAACAAAGACATTTGCTTTTTACACTTGGAGAGCTGCTTTTCCACGTTTAGGCTGCTGCCCTGACCAAGGCTCAACTCATCTGCTTTTGTTGGCTCCTAGCTTTTCCTCCATATGAATTTTCCTCGTTGGTTGCCTATAGACTTGTAGACTGACCTATTTATCCTACATTATTTGTGCAGACTATGTAGGCCTATATTCACGTGTCTGGCCACACCGTACGTAATAAATTTTTATACCTTTTCCCTTTACAT
This sequence comes from Seriola dumerili, assembly GCF_002260705.1. NCBI lineage: Eukaryota > Metazoa > Chordata > Actinopteri > Carangiformes > Carangidae > Seriola > Seriola dumerili. The sequence continues at coordinate 513,997 of NW_019175077.1, forward strand.
CATTTACACTGTGTGTGTGTGTGTGTGTGTGNTTGGTTGCCTATAGACTTGTAGACTGACCTATTTATCCTACATTATTTGTGCAGACTATGTAGGCCTATATTCACGTGTCTGGCCACACCGTACGTAATAAATTTTTATACCTTTTCCCTTTACATCATTTACACTGTGTGTGTGTGTGTGTGTGTGTGTGTGTGTGTGTGTGTGTGTGTGTTTGCGTGTGCGTGTGTGCAAAATAATTTGTGAAATGTGCTGTAATGCAGGTTGTTAATATTTACGCATGCAATTGTTATAGTTGTAGGCTAAATTAAAACAAATGCAATAGGCTACAGAAACGCACAAATTAAGTTAATGTGAATGTAGTGGAGTCAAACTAAAGCAGTAAATCCCTGTTAAACTGTAGCCTGCTTCTCACCCCGGTAAAACAACGTGAACAGTGATTGGGCTGGAAGCTGAAAGTGCAGAGTCAGGGTTGCTTTTCCCATAAGAATTTCTAGACAACAGTAGGTTACAGCCAGAGCAGCTTGAAACATCCAGTCAAAATCTCCCGTTTAAAAAACATTTTAACAAGATATCTTGGAGCAACAATTGTAAAATATACTAGCATTATTACACACATGTTGATAAATTGTAACGTCAACAGTATTAAATATTATTACTATCAATGCATCTTTTATAAAATGGTGGGAACGGGAGTCTGGGCTATTGTGGGATTACTGAACACAACGTAGTAATTTTAATGCCGAATATATTTCGAGGAATTTTTTGTCTGGTGTCATGTACAGTATCTTGTAGGCCTACTCGTGCACACGTGCATGTGTACACGAAAACACATTATATACACACTCAAACCCCTATGACTTGTCACGGAACATGCACACAAGTGTGCGAGCACGTATGCACGCACACAAACACTCACACGCACACAAAGAAAGACACGCACAATCTGAATGCACGTGCACATCTCATTGACACACACAGATACGCATAGGCTGCATAGAAAGCTGAGGAAACGTGGGCTGAGGCCACCACCCACAATGCTGTCCAAATAATGTGACTGTGTAGTATATTATATAGGCTAATTGTTTGAATTACCAGTAGGCCTACAGAAAGCTGTTTTGACTGGTTATTGTGTTTCGCCCCTGAGCCATATTTTCAACACTCAGCGTTATGTCCCGTCTTTGTTTTCTATAAAACACGTGAATCCCCTGTGGCCTGTTCCTCACGGGCAGTGCTGTTGAGCCAAACTCAAGACTGGGCATGCTCATCTCCACAACTTAAAGCCCATTTACTTATTTACAGACCATTCAGTGTATGTTGAATAGCATATGTATAGATATATGTATATATGTAGTACTTATATATATATGTATATATATGTATGTGTGTGTGTGTGTGTGTGTGTGTGTGTGTGTGTGTGTATATACGTGTGTGTGCACGCGCGCGCTTGTGTGTATGCTACATATGGACCAAACATTTTAATAGCCTCCATTACAGTGGCTGTGCGTAATGTGGTATAAAGTCGTAGAGATAATTAATAGTTATAATTATAGTATCTCCAGTGTCAATCACAAAATCACCTTCTAGTTATGAAGTAGTTTATACTTAACTCGTTAAACCGCCGCACAAGTTGCTGGTGAATATTAAGGGTTAGACTCAGTATTGCAGTTGAAACACGCCATGAGAATCACTGTCTGGTGTGTCTGTGTGTGTGGGTTAGTGTATGTAAGTCTGCCCAATCACTTTAGCTTAGTTATCTCCAGTTCAACTCCAGTGCAGCCTACCTCTGGGTCATCTGACCTCACCGTTTTAAACACAACTAGGACCTGCACGTCAAACTCTCATCGCTCTATTTGCAGCAAAACTGGCTTTTCGCGTGCTGATTCTGTATGACAGCATTGCTACATGGAGCATGTGGAGTTTCACGGATGCAGCAGAGTGAAGTGAGAGGAGGGGCAGCTTACTGAGGTCCAGTTCCCCGGGGGAATAACTCTGTGCCCGGCTTGGGAGATGCAGGGAGGAACAGACAGTCAAGGCTTGTTTCGTCCTGAACACTGCATGTCTTCTGCCTTCGGGAATCTGGGTTTCTATTCTGTTTGACACAATACGTGCTTATTGCTTTTTTTTTTGTTGCTCTGATCGCACAGCTACAGTTTAGCCAAGGGTCCTCTAAACAGTGTAAGCCGCTGAACACTTCTCTTCTATGACCTAAATTAGTCTACATCCAAACTGACCAGTCGTGTGCACTTGGCGTAGAATACAATTGTCCTATAACATAATTACTCTACATCTTATGCCACAAAATAATGAGATTGCACAGAAATTATACATAAATGTTTGACGTTAGATTAGTTCTGCCACTGGGGTCAATAAAAAAAATCCACATAACTTTCTTCATAGTTTTATCAGCAGGTTCCAGTGCTGATGGTAAGGAGCAAACATGGTTTCAAACTTAAAACAGTTTTCAGTAGGCTACTATGCCTTACACACACAGTTAGTGACCTGCAGGAGCAGTAGCCTGTTCACACGAAAACTTTCAAGGTGATAGGATATGTCTGTAAGTGGCACATGTATTATTTTTATTTATATATATATATATTTTTTTTAAAACACGACGATATTTGATTAAAACATTCTGCAACCTGTTAAGAAAAAGACAGAAAAAATGAAAGAAAAATCGTTGTCACGTGTCATCTGGCAAATCCTCTACCGATAAAGTTTCTCACACTGGTCCTATAGTAATGGCGATTGCTCCATGCTAATTCCATTATCGTTGTTTTTTTTTAATTCAAGCTCTCATCCGAATATTTGAATTGCGGGCCATACAATAACAAACAATGTTATGTCCATAGAAGAATTACTGAATAAAAATATCCTTGTGTATATACATAGGCTATATTTGATTATCTCTAATTAAGATCAGAGACTCTTTGTTATGCAGATTCTGGATACACCAGATGCCACAGGGCACTTATTCCCCCCTCTCCTGTGCCTGGATGTCGGCCGGGACCGGAGGGGAGGAGACGAGACCAAGCGACCGAGAGAGAGACCTCAAGCACGGTGGAGGTTTCTTGCAACAGCTCGCTGTGTGCTAATGATGCAGGGGAAAAGCCTCAGACGATCAAATCTTTGATTTTAGGCTTATTCCTAGTGGTGGACATCAGTCTGCTCTTGTAGCTATAGGCTTGGTGTGTTACAGTGCGTGGTGCTCACTTTAATCTTGAGATAGGTTTATATGTTTAGGACATGAAGTTTAACCTTCTTCTTGGAAGTCAGTGATTTTGTAATTTAGATTCATTAAGTAATAAAATGGTCCTCAATGTAGCCCACATAGTGAGAATATCAAAATAAAATATAAAAGTGAAACATAAATAATAAATATAAAAAAAGTTTATTTAGTAGCCTATGGCGCCTTTTGGCTACTTCTTACTGCTGGTGAGCGTTTTACCTACTTTTTTATTTTCCACTACTTCACTGTGGAAGACCGAGGCTTAATGGGGAGATGGACGGATTACGGTAAGGACACACACACACAAACACACACAAACACACGCATGCACGCACGCGCACGCACGCACGCGCACGCAGACGCACACAAGTGCACACAGCCAGGAGTGAAATTGTTTCAATTTCAATGACAGAGTAAGACAGACAACTTCAATTATTCCAGCACTGTTTGTGAAATTTAGATCTAAATGGGCATAGTCGACTTCAGTATAGCAGTCTCTCAAAAATAGGCCAGACAGTCTACACACACTCCATACAATAGCAATATGGAAACCAGTTTCTTGGACTAGGTTTATGGAACTGGTTCATCTGGTGAATTTCATCCATTTTTATAAGCCTGCTGGCCATAAAAAATCTTTCGGTACAGGCAAGCTTCCAAACTTCTTCCAGTTTTCTAACACTCATGAAACCAAAAGGCGATTTTTTTTTTTCCTGCAGCCCAGTCATTTGTTTTGCATTGAGTTTTATGGAGACACTTGGTCAAGGAGGCGCAGGCACTTGTAAGAGCATAGACGTTTTATGACACAAACCCACTGCCCCATGCCAAAACAATGAATTCCTCTCCACCCCCCACCACCCCTGGAGAATGTGATTTTACATGCAATCCGAGCCTGAAGTGTGTGCGGACAGTGGTGGGGGGAGGGCTCTCTTCACCTTTCACCCCGCCGTGTTGGGACTGTTTGTATTTTTTCCTGCGCCTCTGTGCTACTCGCCGACCAAAGAGGAGACCGCGGGTAAACACTGATGGGTCTGAAATGTAGTGTAACCAGGATAGGAACCTTACGGCTTGGGAGCCATGGATTCATTTGGCTGTTCAGGTTCATTTTCATTATATTCAAGTTTTCGACATTTCACCCGTTCACACATCGGGATTGTAAGGCTTTAGGCTAAATCGATAGAACATGAACAAATCTAAAATGATCACTGATGGCCAATCGCTATTAAAAAAAAAAAAGAGAAAAAAAAGCTGTGTGCTGAAGTGTTCTCTCATTTCTGTCCACATCATGCAGTCATTTAAAAAAAAAAAAATCACAAGACACAGATGGGAATGTACATGGTCTGTCACAACCATTACAACCTTTCAACATATATTGACTGCAATAAACCGCAAGAAAGACATGCTGAATGTCGATACTATAGAGATAAAAAATACCATTTAAGATATCTATAAAGTCTGGTATATAGCCTATAATTACTGCCTATATGAACATCATGCTCATTTAAACACTTCATGATACCTTTATTGGGATTGCTGCACGTGAATAAACTTAACTAAAACTGTATGAGTAAAACTTAGCTGTATTCCTGCAACATGGACATGAAGTGAATGATTATTAACTTAAATGTAAATTGTTGAATCCAAAATATATTTGAAGAGAAGAAGATCTTGTGCCCTTGTATGTTTCTAGCTCCCTGCTTTGTCTGTGAAACACTGTTTTAATTGTTTCAATTTAACTAGGCTTAAAGAATAATAGCTGGGCTAAATTTATGTGCCATAGGCTGGACTATGTAAGAACTGATCAAACATGTCAACTTAACTTAACACATCAACTTAACATCAACACTCGTAGACTGTTTATTTTGTTTAGTAAGGTCTACGGGCGATAAGATAGTTTACATTCTACCTGACACCCATGAAAAATACCCATTACTCATTAATAAATTGATTTGAAAACAAGCATATGGCATCTATTTGAGAATACAACTTCTTCAAAATAAAAGACCTTTACTTACCTGTCAGCAATCATTTGTTGAAGCTTATGAGCTCAGTCTGTGAAAACATTCCTCTCAGACTGCTTTAGTTTTAGTTCCCCCTGCAATTTGCACACACACACACGTACACACATATTTGGGAAGTTTAAGGGAAAAATTCTGATTTTATTAGAGCAAAGTTTTTAATATGCATTCTTTGCACCTGGGTCTTTTCGGTAATTTATAAATGTCGACAAAACGAATACGCTTGAGTAGAAATGGAGTTAGTAAAGCAATCTGTAAAACAAAACTAACCAAACCAAATAACTGGCAGGCAGTGAAGTACATCCAGCATTTGTGTATACAGTGCCTTAAAATAAGGTCAAGATGCATCTCACATACAAGTCTGAGGCTGTGTGGGCTGTGTTGTCTTTTGTACTCCCTGTGTATTTTACATGTTCCTCATTCTGCACAGAGACCACAAAACTTCCCAAGTCTACACAAACACGCCCTGAACTCAATTGTGAGGGTCCTCTGACTTTTTAAATTTGAAGTGCTGTGAAGCCACCTTACAATTAAATATAGACCAAGGAAGACGAGAACACTTCACTGAAAAGGCATTATTGCAGGTAGCAACAGTTTCTACATGTTTCTTTAAAATTCTTGCACGCTGCTAAATTAATGAAATGGGAATTACCACAATGAAATATGTATTTCAAGGACGTTTCGTCAATCTTTTGTTTATTTCTGCTCCTTTGCCCAACACTATAGCTTTGCTACTGCACATCACCAGATATGATAACAGTAACTGAAATAGGCAACCTACTGTGCAGAACAGAAGCAAAATATTTGAAAACCCTGACAGCCAGTAGCCCCAGACATACACCCAGTTCTTGCATGGTGCAAAAATAATGTATAAGTTTCTCAGCAGGTTATTTCTCTGCTAATATATATCTTGAATGTAGAAACAGATTTTTCTGAACAGATCCAGAACTATGGCAGAAACTCTGCTGCAGATTTAGAGATCTGGCTCCAAACAACAACTTGATAGATCTACAGTATGATCAACAAAGCCCTAACAGATAGCTATGACAGCCTGGTTATAATCACAGAATACCTTAAATTATATAAAAGCTCTGAGTGCTGCATGTACCTTGAGGTCACCAGTAGTCATTGAGAGCAGACAGTGTTGCTGCAATTTTCTGTCTCAGAGAAAGCTCTTCTCTGACAACCTGAGGAACATTATACATGATTCGTGCAGACTTTGACTTAATCATGTGCAAGTTGTAAAAATAATTTGCCATTTTCAGTGTTTCAGTAGCTATATGGGCCCCTCCACAACCGCTGCCCCCTCCTTCGCCTCCCTTTGTTCTCTCCAGCTCTAATAGGTTTTTCCTTTTCCCCAGCTCCCCATCCCCCCCACGTCCCCTTTTAGTGCAGTGCCCAGTGTCGACTGGAGCATTTGAGCAATTTGAAATTAAAGCAAACAATGGGCAGGCACTCCCAGGGACCTCTCGCTCACCATATTACACGGAGGACGCTCGTGTGCTCTTGCGCATTATTGGCAAGTCATTACGTTTCTCTGGAAACCGAGAGCGGGAGCTCGCTCAGAGGAATCGGTGATGCAAGCAGCAGCTTTTGCATTGGAATAGCGTGTGTGTGTGTGTGTGAGTGTGTGTGTGTGTGTGTGTGTGTGTGTTCTGGAGCATCCTTGGCAACAGTATGGGGATGCTGTCAAAACAAAAGTGTATATTGACAGGTCTGATATTCACCCTGATATAGGTTTCTCAAAGCCCATTTAATATTTTTTGAGAAATATTCATTCTTACTATGAAAAGCTGCCTCAAGTGTACTGGCTGCACACTCACTAGGCCCATATCTTTTACATTCTTCTATCATTTTAATCGCATTGAAATGAAAAGGTGATAAAAAATATTTCAGTTACCTAAGAATGACAAGCTCCAATCCAAGCTGTAAACCATGATTCAAATTTATTAAAACAACAGCAACAACAACAAACAAAAACTTATTGTCGTTGTTGACTTTAAAGCTGTAAAACAAAAAAAAAAGCAAGCATAAATGTCATGTTTGTAATCATTGAATTGTCATGTCATTGTATGTACTGAATTAATTTAGTAAGATTCAATAAAACACCAACAAGCCTGACTTTTAAGGATGCATGGGTGGATGTGTACATGTAGCATTAATGACAACTGAAAAAATATTCTGCATTACAGCTTGAAAATGAATCATTAGGCCAGTGCACAGTCTGACATTACTATGCAGCAAATGGCTTCTTACTGTATAGGAGTGCAAAGCAAATTTGAAATGTAGAGAAATGCCATATAAAAAGAGAAAAAAAAAACAACTGCAAAAACTTATATAAATACGTGTGTCTGTTTGAACCATATGAATCAAATGTTCATTTAATTTTCATTATTGATTATTTAAACATGTAATGTCCTTGTTCATCTGTAAAATCAGTCCCATGCAGTAAGGGATCAAATATTAGCCTATTGAACAATGCTCATTAAAGGTTATCAGAATCTAAGTTGACATATTCACGTCTTGTTTTAATCCAACCAAGAGTCCTAAACTATTCTGTTTCAAATGATATAAACTGAGAAAGACAGCAAATCCCCATATTTGTGAAGCTTGAACCAGAGAATGGTTTGCATTTTTGCTTGAAAATTTAATTTTTGGATAATTCAATTATCAAACATGTTGTCAATTAATTTTTGGTTGATCAACTAATGGATTAATCAACTACTCATTTCAGCTCTAAATTCAGCTATTACGTAAAGTAATCAAGCATGATAATTACATTGACATTAAAACCCGACTTTTTAACATGAAACAGGAAATTTTCTCATTTCTTTTCAATGTAGCTCTGCTCTGCCATACATCACAAACTGACGTCACTCAGTTCATTCAGCAGATGAAGTTTGAATTATTGTCCTTGCTGTAAACAATTTTGAAACATGTAGTCAACACTCACATCTGTTCTCTAAACATCCTGCTTTTAACAGCAGCTGAACTTGGCAGGTCTCTGTCAGTAATACGCCACATCTTTTCCACCTCCACGTTGTTAGTGTTGACACTGAATCAAAAAAAGTGAAGTCTCTTTGCTACAAAGTTTCAAACCGTCTCGGCCATGTGGATCCAACATGGAACGTTGCTCTCGGCGATCCAATCACATCCGTCTTTTACGTCCTGTCAGAGGGCACGCACACACACGCGCCTTGCGTCATTACGCATTTCCTGTTCTCTACGAAGTCCCCCCTCTGCTCTTCACCGTCGCGCTGTTAAGTGGATGTTTTGGTGAAAAAATACGGTGTCGAAAAGGGACGTAAACACGTTTAAAACATGACATTTCGAGCGAGTGGGACTTAAAGTGGCGTAGCAGGGGAAAGAGGGGCGTATTCAGCGAAGGTTTCGCGTTATCTTTATGTCGTATTCCTCCGCATGTCCGCTTTCTTCGTAGATGGTCTCCGGCGAGCGTTGTCTGGCGGCGGACGACGAGTTCTCGACGAGTAACATGAAGGAGATGATCGGAGGTTGCTGTGTATGCTCAGACGAGAGAGGCTGGGCAGAAAACCCGCTTGTGTACTGCGACGGACACGGCTGCAACGTCGCCGTGCATCAAGGTATGCTAGGTTAGCTCGGTTAGCTGTTAGCAGTTAGCTCACGACTAGTTAGCGTTGTCTTGTTGCAAGGTTATGGAGCGCTCCGTATGGAGCCTCCTCCTCCGCCTGCCCTCACCAAAGCCAGGCTGAGGTCAGGCTCAACTCAGGCAGCAGGGCAGTCCACTGCTTTGGCTTTTCAGCTAATCTGCTATGGTCGATAGTTGGCAGCTGCTTTATGAGCAAAATTTTTATTGGCTACGAGTCGTGATATTTTTTGTATCACTGTCAGAAGCTGTCCTGCGGGATATAGAGGAGGATGGATACTCTTGCCCAAATGTGTAAACTTAACGAGGAAAGCTCATGTCGAGGTTTTTAAAACATATGATACAGCCCACTGCCTGTTAAATACTAGGGAAACTTACTTAGACGTTGCTATTTATTTTAGGTATCCAGAATTTGGAACAGGTCAAGCAGCAAAACAATGCGTTCTATGGGCTGCACGTTAGCCTCTAGTTTAGTAACTGATGCAGGGCTGCCAAGCCAGTGCTTACCCAAGATGACTCAGATGATGACGTCCAGTGTTTACAAATTTAACAGCTGGCCATGTGTCCATTTGGCAAACACAGAGGGAGACTGAAAACTATTTGAAATGTCAGCAACTCTGAACCCATACAGATGCATGTCAGTGTATTTGGATCTCTAACATGGTTTGTTTGTAACAGTTAGTCAGTGTTTGGGCAGTTAAAAAGACCTGACAGGAGCATGTCTCTAAATAAACCTTGTAAACTTATTAAGAGCCAAATTGTTACATACATGGTAGTACCTTTTTGACACAGGTGCTTCTCTTTGCTGGTTTAAAGTTGCAGAAACAATAGTACTAGACATGCAGTTGTGTCAAATCTTATAATATTTCATATTTCACATTAAGATTGCATCATATTTTCTCAGGCTCAACCTGTTAGGTTAATGACACTGTAGAAAATAATGTATTGGGTTGCCTCAGATTAAGTGCTTTTTGAAACTGGTGCGAGAACTAGACAGGAAAGTTGTTTTTAGTGGATTATGAAAACGCTGAATTAATGTGGAGCTTTGAAGCTTCAGTACAAAGTGGTACTAAAGATTGAAAGCGTCCATGGGGTATAGAATGTTTTGAATAATGGACCACAGATAAATGCTTATATCAGAACATTAACCCTCTGTTACACATCCAGCCACTGTTCAGATGTGGTGTCGTTAAATTACTTTTGTTTAATAATTACAATGTTGTAATCCTAATTGAGACCAGGAGTGCTACACAGTGGCTTGGAGCGCATACAAATATCTCACTATATACAAATACTATATAATATACATTATGTACTAATGCTGAGAGAAAATTGTGAAAGATAGTGTACTGTACAGTGTTTGTGTTGCAGTGCGCATAAGAAATAATGCATCAGTCTTGACTGATATCTGTTAAGTATACTAAATTCCAAATGTGATGTTATAATAATCAGTGAGTAAATGATTTTTAATTTTCTGAACTGTCACTGTTGGATCACTGTCAGCACTTTCATTTTTTCCATTACATGTGGCATTGTGGTATGAAAGTTTCCATCAGTAACACAGTTAGAAATGTTTTTAGTGTAAGTCATGGCATTTTAAAGTATAGTATTTTCCCATGTGAATGTATGTATTGACAGCATAGTTACAATATATTCTATGCAACTGTGTCATAGATTAGCTCTGTCTATATATACTGTGTCTACATTAATATTGCGTACTGCAAGGGCTGCCATTTTTCCCCAAATCAAGTTTGAAAGAAGTTTGAATGACACGCAATATGTTTGAATGAATTTGAATGCCCCTGCCCTGAACTCTGTAACCTTTGGGTATTTTGTTCTCAGAAATCTGGATTATAGCTGTTTATTTCATTGGATTATGGGCTCTGGTCAGATCAGAGATAATCTGAAAATGTGTAGAGGTAGGCTATTTATGGTAGTGCTGTCGTATTTAGGCTAGTGCAGCCTGTACTGCAACTTGGAAGTACGAGTCGCGTAAACATCAGTGAAATAAGGTTATAAGCAAAGATGAGAACAACAGAGTGTGTTTGGAATTGCAGTGCATCTTGTAACTTATATTGTTTGCTAATGCAGTGTCAAAATATTAAGTATTGACAGAACTAGTGAATGAAATAAGAAGACATTTTGAGCAATAGGGTCCTCTCAGAACTTGTGGCCTTGCACATGCAGCATTCACGCAGTCATTTTATGTCCTCTCTGAAATACATACATACATACATTTTTCATAAGAATATGTGGTGGAAGTCAATTTTGATTTCGACTGTGGGCTATTTGAAAGCAACCTCTTTATGTATGGTGTAACAAGCTCATCAACGATTATCATTGATGCCTATGTGTGTTGACATTAACAATGCATTACCAGTGATTCTGCCATTGTCCCGGGGCTTAAAATATTTTGTAGCACAGGCAAACCATGTCAGCTGTCAGCAGAGTGATATAAAAACAACAGCATTAACAGCAGTGTATTCAACAGTCTGTCAGATCAAAACATTGGTCAAACCAGTTTATCACAAATTGTCCTGCTGTTACATGTAGAAAAACAGTTGAGAGTGGATATAGTGTGATATTTGCACAGATGTTATCAAGGTTATGTTTGCATTTATCAGCATGTTTTCATTGTTGTTGTGTAAATGCATGTTGTGGTATGAAATGTAGTCTTTTGTTGTGGTTGTGATGACTTACTGCCCCCCCCCGTCTCTCTTCAGCCTGCTACGGCATTGTGCAGGTGCCCACTGGTCCTTGGTTCTGCAGAAAGTGTGAATCTCAGGAGAGAGCAGCCCGTGTGGTGAGTTACACTATCTATCTATCCAGTCATCATTTATTAGCGAACTTCTGGAATAACAGGACTGTCTGGCAAAAGAAAACTGTGGACCTCAGTGCTAGAGAACAGTGCCAGATTTTGACTAACTCTACAAGTCCTAACAAGTTAATTAAAGCCTAACAAGTTAATCAAGTTCTAAGTGTTTTACAAGTAGAAGGGTGCACAAACATTGGAACTAATGGAACTCCCAATTACTGTTAAAATAGTTTATAAACAGTGTTTATAGAGGTCATTTATAATTACACCACAAAAACAGCATCGGATTAGGTCTTGTATGATCAGTGTGTCTGTTCAAAGGTACTGTAACAAATCAGCTTTTCTGTATGATTTACTGGAGATATTCTGTTTCTCACGATGTAACAGCTGAGATGTCTTGGTTGCTGTCAGTTATAGTATACAAAACTGATTTAGTTAGTCTCATTAGTGAGACTTGAAAGTTTATTTGAGTTTTTTAGTACAGTCCACATCATTTCATCTTAAATCTCTTTACATCTCTGTAGACGCTGCGGTATCAAAGGCATCAAAGGTGGCTAGAGAAATTATGGAGGTCCGTGCAGATCTGCCTGCTACTTCTAATTTTTGTGGAGCATTCGTCTGAACCCATGGGATTTTCTGTGACATGTGCCCTTTCCCACTGTCATTTGCCCCATGCCTGCCTGTCAGCCCACAAATTGTAATCTGTACCACTTACCATCACATTTCACAAAACAATCTTTAATCCTGATTGGAAAGCTCTATAAAAGATTATCATAAATGCTGTGTGAGTGGGGACAGTTTATCGACTGTACCAAACACCATTTGTTGAGTGTGACACACTATGGTAGGCTAACATTAAGCTATCTAGTCTACATCGCAACAGCATGTGCATATCCTACATTTAATGAAGGAACCATAGGCTTGCCTACTCCTCAGAGACCTCTGAATCATGTCACTCAGAACTGAATTGGGCTTAAGAGTTTAAGAGCATATTTTACCCTTTGTCTTTGTGGAACTTTGTCAGGGAAACATTTAGTGACAGTTGTACAGGCGAAGTTGGGCAAATTATGTATATTATGTTTTTTGGAGTGAAAAGAAGTAAATACAAGCCCTGTAGCAAGCACATTAAAATGAGCCTTTCTTCAATTGTTCATTAACAGTTACTTTTATTTTCATGAACTGAAAAATGAAAAACATTTTTCACATTAATTGGCGTGTCTTCAAATGTCTGAGCACCCTTCTACTTGTAAAAACTTAGAACTTAATTAATTGACTTGGTAGGACTTGTAAAGTACGTCAAAAAGTGTCATTAGGAATTGTTAGTGGATGATAGTTCTGGAGCTCGATAGATTCTGACTCTTTAGACCTTGTGGTAACACTGAGTCACCATGGGCTCCTAAGCAACTGCCTGAGGATCTGAAAATGAAGCTAACTGATCCAAAACAGGGAAGCTATAAAAAGATATCAAAACGCTTCCAGCTTGAAATTTCCATTGTCTGAAATGTCATTTAGAAATGGCAGTTAAGGGGCATTGTGGAAGTCAAACCAGACCTGGTAGACCAGAAGACCAAAACCACCATATGACTTCAAAGGACCTGCAGGAAGGTTTAGGTGACACAGGAGTGACAGTGCAGTGTTGATGCACAAACAGGGCCTACATGAAAGAGTCATCAGAGAGAAAAACCTCTCCTGTGACAAAGATCAACATGTGAAGAATTCAAAGCAACATCTGGATAAATCAGAATAATTTTGGAAACAAGTGAAGAACCAGATTAAGTTAAAATTGGACTCTGTTGCCATGATCACCAAAGGTGTGTTTGGAGAATAATGAGCACCATTTGATGAGAACCCCATGCCAACTGTTAAATATGGGAGTGGAAATATTATGCCCCAGCAACGTTTTTTTTTTATAAAATGAACAGAAAATTTTAATAGATAAATAAAAAAAAGCTGTTTGTATTGCAGACTACCTTCCGCTGTGCTGGTTGAGTAGAATACTCTCATAGTGCACTTTTAGACCTTGTCTTTACTGCATTAATCTGCAATGAGGGTTGAGTGAGAAAGTTTGTTAAAAGTGGGGCCGTAGGCTGACATATGTTTATAGCTTGATCGGAAAGCCTTTAGTTACTTCAAATTATTTAATGTTAGATATTAACACCAAGCGATAGCAAGGAACCTGTCATTTCAAAACTAAGCTACTTCATTACCATTGATTATGAGAAGCTGAGTATATACTACAACAATAGAAGTGACTATTCAAATGACAGTACAACTGTGCAGCCCATGTATGGCTGAACAACACACGTCTTTGATGGGAGTTCTATTATGTCCAAATTCTCAAACCACAATAACCTGCACCTCTGTACAACAAAGCAGAGGTGGTTTCAAGACACTTCAGTAAGGTTACTTGTAGTAATTGGTTATAACATAAATACACCAACTTATATAGATGAGTAATGTTCTGTTCACAATATGGTAGTTTAAACAAGTTTCAGTTGCACTGGCACCAGCGTTACTCAAAGATGTAGCTATTGCTACATAACTAAATTCTGTTATCTCATTATAGTTAACTGTTTATCGCTGCAAAAAAGTGCATTATTTGGACATTTTCTGTGTAACTGGGAAACTGGGCATGTTTGCTACCATAGAAATAGATCATAAGATTGTGATGTTTATTGCAACTGCAATATCTGCTGCCCTACCTCCACAACACAGCTTTGCTCGCTCACTGGCGCTGCTTCACTCTGTGTTCGTCTGTGTACACAGTAGCCTTTAATGTTGATAGGCCAATACTAGTGACATATAACCAATTACATCATGCTGTAGGTGGGACATTGCTTCAGACCACAGAGTGGTGACTATAGACAGAGAGAGGTGGCTGCATCAGAGCTAAAGTAAAGCATTTTTTATATTTACTTTATCAGCAAGTGGGGAAAAAAAAAACAATTTCAAATGCATATCACATCCAATGATTGGTCAGTAGTCGGTCAAGAAAGTGAAAGTGATTTCAAGGTGGCTTCTAAAACAGGACAATGATCCAAAGCAGACCTCAAAATTCTCCAAGAAATACTTCAAGAACCCAAGCTGAAGCTTTAGGAATGGTCCTCAGAGTCCTCCGACTGAACACCATTGAAAATCTATGCTGTGTGTGCAAGACAGCCTAATCATATCTCAGAAGTTGAAGTGATCTGTAAAATACCTAAATCAAGAATGATTATTAAAGTGTTCTGCAAAAGAGGGGGTTACTAACGACTGACTTAGAAGGGTGCTCAAACCTTTGCACATTCAACAATTACTGTTTTATTTTTTTTTTAAGTTAATGAAATAAAAAGTAGCAGTGCATTAACATTTAAAGATAATTTTGATACATGTTTGGTGCAGGGGTTGTATTTATTTCTTCACATTTATTTCACCTCAAAAATCAACAAAACATGGAAGTTGCCCAGGGTGTGAAACCTTTGCATCAACTACATGTAGCTGTTGATACAAATGCTGGGAAAGAGATGCCTACTTTCTATATTCATGTGTGCACAGGGCAGAGTTTAGCAGGACAAATATTTTTTCCTCTAACTCTAAATGAGAAAGGTCTCTCATTTACTTGGCCATACACATAAATGCTTCACAAAGCTTTGTGTAGGAATGTCTATGTGGAGAAAATCTTAACATCAAAGCTGATGCATGAAGTGATAAACAGCCATGCCTCATTTTGCATGAAGAAATCTGTGTACAAACAGAATTCCAGGCTGTGGAGCTGACTAATACAAAACATTCCTATAAAGATAATAAATATACTCGTGTGTGTGTTTCACAAAGAATTACATAGTGCACACAGTTAGCTGCAACTGCAACTGATAAAATAAGGGATTTTGTCATTGGCAGGCTTTTTTTATGGAAATGAAATATGCATGTAATAAAGTAAAGGGCTTCTTGCAAAGTGCTATTTTAATGGATGATAGATTAAATAATGACTAATGAGCCATATTTTTTAATCTCCAATTTGCCAAATAATGAATCCATTGCTTTACTTGAATTCAGTGGTTTTAATCAACCTGTGGAGTCTGTCTCTTATGATTTTGTTTTGTCTAATAAAGGCTTATTGGGGAAGTCTATTTACACTTGAAAGGTTTGAACAGTTTAAGAAGCAAATGAAAGTTCATCGTCACTACAGCCGACACTGGGCAGATTGCACATTAAATAAGGAAGCATAGTGTGGTAATAAATCAAAGAAAGATATTTCAAAACCTTTTCAGAAAGATGAATTTGAAGATGAAGAAATGTGAGTAGAAGCACCTTAAGTATATTGTTTATGAGGTGCAAACTTTGACGTGCAACAGAAATATTGGTGGGAGAAAAAGAGGAAGGAAGAAAGAAATAAGGGACATCAAAGTCTTTCTGTTCTGTTACAGGCCAAACTCACTGTATTCTTTGTAACATTTATGCCTTGAGGTGAGGAAGACAGTTTGTGCATTGAGGAGGAGCTGAATTATCAGGCTGAGAGCAGCAGAAATAATTGCCTGGGGACTTCTGTTAGCTGATATGCGCTCCACTGTATGTATACACTCGAAGAAAGAGACAGCCCTAGGTGCCAGATAGCAAGGGGGTTTTCCCACAGAGGTTTTTGCCTTGTGCCCAAGTCGGGGTGACTTTCAAGCTTATTTGTCATACTTGGCAAATTTTCCCTCAACCTTACTAGATGAAGTTGACCTGTTGTTTCTGACATGATGTTTCTTCTTTACCCACAGAGATGTGAGCTATGTCCCCACAAAGATGGAGCCCTCAAGAGGACAGATAACGGAGGTAGAATCCCTCTCGGCTACACACACACACACACACACACACACACACACACACACACACACACACATCTGTGGTTAGCCTCTTGTGTATTTTTTCATTAATTGCATGTCACCGGCAAGTTTAAGGGGTGTGAGCGTGCTGGGAGAGTTATGTTGCTGTTTGTTGTGTGTGCTGCCTCTCTGTACCGTTCTTGCCAGTCCATGTTTTATGAGTGTGTGTGAGTGTGTGTGTATGTTTATGAGGGGGCGGGCCAGGATGGGTATAGTGCATGGCCTGTGAGGAGTCTCCTCTCTGGGTTCATTGGAAGGTCAGCTTGGTGGAGACTGTAAATATTCTGTGTGTATGTGAGTGTGTGTGTTTGAGAGAGAGAGGCACAGCTGTGGGATTGTGTCCAGGCCTGCAGGGAGGCATCAGGACAACACTAACACACACCGTTTTACTACTTTCTCTTTTATTTTACCCTTCCCATGACCCCTCTCTCCCTCTCTTTTTCCTCCCATGTTTCCCTCACCATCTTTTTCCCCATACCATCCATTTCTCTGCTCTTGTCAGTTCCTTTCCACTTGTTGATCTGTGTGCTAGTTGCTGTTATTTCAGGTGGGAGAGTGATAAAGCAGAGCAAAGGGATTAGTCTGAAACGGGTATTTGATCATCTTAACACGTAACAGGCAGAGAAGAAAGAAAAGAAGAAGAAATAAAGTTTACAGCTGCTTGTCGTAGCCCCTTCTTTGTCTTCTTAAGTTGTGGATACCCATATATTGGTTCTCTCCTTATAGCAGCAATTTAAACATGATTGCAAAAATCAAAATAATTTGTCCACTGAAAGGTGTCTGTCATGTCCATATATGTGGCAGAACTTTGACAATTTAAAATTTTGAGTTGGATAAGGTGTTGAGCTTGTTCTTGATTGTACTGCTTCAGTTTCACTGTACATGTGATTCATTACCTGCTACAGTGAGGACCACATGAACATAAGTTGGTCTCGTTTTTTTACCTGGTGTTGTCAGTGTTTTAACATGGTTTACAAAAGGTCATACAGCCATTATGAAGAACGGGTAGCTCTTTGACTCTTCTTCATTTTATTTGAAACGTTAGCACACTTCAAATTGGTTATCAGCTAAATTTAAGCTCTGTGTCCTGACACATTGGACTCTGATAACTACTTCTTGGAGAAAGGGATGTTCGTAAAGGGATGTTTTGTTGGGTTTTTGGGTAGTAAAAGTGTGAATGCTTACTTTGAGGAGGAAGACTGTGCCACTTTTATAGTCCTGTTTTATAGGCCTCTTCCAGATTCTTGGAGGGACTTCAAAACAACAACATGCCCCCATTTCACACCCATTCCCTCCTCTCCGTCCCGCCCTCTGCCCTCCTCCCCCTGTCCCGCTCACCAGGTCAAAGGCAGGTCAGGGGTTCAACTGTAAGTTTAAGCCTGTTTTTGTTTCTGCTATGGGGAAAAACAGACACCTCCAGCATGGCAGGAGACTCCCACCTCCATTTGACCTCCCGTTCACCTCCTCCAGCTCCTCCTCAGCTCGTCGTCAATTCTGCTGCCACTCCACCATGCCCTGCTGTCATTCTACCGCCCCCAGTTTGTCTTCACTGACAGGCAGCTGTGTGTGTCAGGGCTCAGTAAACGGCTACTTAGATAAATTAACTACCAGTTTACAAATTAAAGCATTTGAGATTTTAAGTTGAATTCAGTGTTTTCTGTTTGATATGTAAATGTATAACTTGATGAATCCAACTGGGATTGAACATTGTTGACTTAAATATTTGTGTTTTAGAGTCAGTGTGTGGGCGTATGTGTATGTATGAATTAGGGCGACACAATATGCAAAAAAAAATCATATTGCAATTATTTTGGCAGATTTTGCAATTGCGATTTCAGTTGGAATGGTCGTTTTTGCATTTTAATTTCACAAAAAAAAAATGTTTGTTTGGTACAAAACCCAACAAAAACCATTCATTCATCATTTTTGCACCTTTACATCTGGAGAATATGATTTGTATGCCGGGTCGTATCTGTAGCACTACAATGCTTATGGTGCTAACAACGCTGTGACAGATTTTAACCTTCATCAAAAAATTGCAGCTCCTGCAATTTGGATATTGCACTTGGCCATATTGCGATTTCGGTTATATTTCGATTAACTGTGCAGCCCTATTGTGAATGTAACCAAAACTGCAATTTGGTATATTATTGATGGGTCCAAATGAATATATATAGGTTGTGTTTGTTCTCTTCGTTTTGACCAAACAATTATTTCCTTTTACTCAAGTCCATTTTGACCACACACACAACTTTTGGGATGTTGATAACAAGTCAAAGTCTCACGGACTGACACATTCAAAGGATAGTTTCCAAGTCGATATGCGTTTCACTGCGACTGAAGACTTCATTTTATGTTTTCCAGCCATCACAAAGGGCCTGTGAAACTCAATAGGAAATACCTGGATATGAGTCTTTCTCAAAACTGCACTGGGCTCATGAATAACAATGTGCAGATAGAATCAGAAGAGATGATGTATAATGTCGTGCAACATGATGGGTGAGAAGAGGTGTTGTGAACAGCTGTGTCTTGGTTTGGTTGTTTGATCCACACCAGAATTCAAAAGACTGTGTAACTACCAGTTCAAATAAGCTGGACCAAACACTGAAGCTTTGCAAAATCAGTTATGCATTTAGTTTAGAGACTTAACCTTTTTTTGGAGTCTGTGTTTTGAGTTACAGCTCTAAAGAATGTGCAGAAAAATGCTGTTTTTTATGTTTTACCCAGCTGATAATATTCTATAAGTGATTTATGGACAGTGTTGTATTCTTCAGGTTATGTGCCTCATATTTTCATCACTGTGTTTTACTGTACCTCTCTGGTAAAACTTGCAACTAAATGTCAAATGTGGATGATTAACCCCAATTTAAGATCTGTTTGTGACACTAGCAGATGCTTTATAAATCTTTATGTAAACTGTCGGGTGTCTCGACAAACTCCTGTTTGCTAGTGTGTGCGTGGGTTATGATCTCTTTTGTGTGTATGCAGAGGCTGATGGTTCTTCTGTCTTTGCAGGCTGGGCCCATGTTGTTTGTGCCCTTTACATACCTGAGGTGGAATTTGCTAATGTCTCGACTATGGAGCCCATAGTACTCCAGTCTGTGCCACATGAGCGCTACAACAAGGTAACAAACTTATTCATTTTGACATGTCAGAAAAACACACATACATTATAATTATAATACTGAGTCTCTCTTAATTCTGCATGTTTGTTTGCGTGTTTGTGTGTAGACATGTTATATCTGTGAGGACCAGGGCAGAGAGAGTAAGGCAGCCACTGGAGCCTGTATGACCTGCAACAAACATGGCTGCAGGCAGGCCTTCCATGTCACATGGTGAGGCCCGTTCATATCACATTAACCTCACTGGACAAAGGAGGAGACTGTTTCTTCAGTTCTTCCCTCCTGACTCTTGTAAAGACTTGTAGATTTGACATGCTGTCAAGTTATAGCAAAACTTCTGAGATATTGTGCATGTTGATAGTCTTATGTATTCTAGGGGTTCAACTGCTTAAAGCGTAAAATAGAATTTGTGTTGGTTTATACATTTTTTCCACATGGTAAAGCTACTAACATGAACTGAATCACATTTGTTTTCTGTGATTGTTTGTCTTGCAGTAGTCTAAGAGTTGATATTTAAACATTGTAATGATAACTCAGCCTTGTTTAGAGAATTGAGATTTTGATTCCACCTCTGATTCTGCCCCCCTGTGTACAATCCATTCATGTTCAGCACTTGTTGGTATTGTGATACTTATTGTGGTAGAATGTTATGCAAAAATATTTTTCACAGCCCTTTCTTTTCCTTCACATTACCCTCTGCCACAGTGCCCAGTTTGCAGGGTTGTTATGTGAGGAGCAAGGATCGGATGCAGACAACGTCAAGTACTGTGGATATTGCAAATACCACCACAGCAAATTGGTAAGTTTTCTCATATTCTACATGTATCATATCTTTTGATAGTCTAAACCACAACTTTACACATCATTAGACAGTGCTTCATTCTTCTCAAATGAAAATTGTATTCACTTATAGCCTTAATCTGCACATGTGAGGACAAATTATATTTTTTTTGTATTTTGATTTGGTCTTGAAAATGAGTTTAAGATGATTAATCATTGACTCTTAACCAAGAAGCAAGCTTGTGTTTTTGTAAATGTGAGTATAAACATAAAGTTTGAGATATGTCCACAGTGCATTACAAGTCTCGCTAACTTGTATTAGAACTCGGTATTGATCTCAGTTTTACTAATGAAAGTGTGAAACCACCCTGACTGGTGTGTGTACTGAGGACTTGCAGCAGCCACAGTGTTTGTTCCATGTCACTGTATGTATATGCTTAAGAGTGTCTTGATGGTTGCTTGTCTATTAACAATTTGGATGAAGATTCATTTTATGTTTTCTGTTACACTAACCACAAACAGGGACAACCATGTAGACGTAACACACACACATCAGTTTACCTGGAACACAGTGAGATTTACCTTTCCACTGAGAGATGCCCCGCCATTACTACTTCTCTCATCTCTTTCCTATGTCTTTATGTCCCTTAGCCCCTCTCCTCCCTATCCTTCCCCTTAGGACTACCATCTTCTTTCCTCCCCATTTTATTCTCAGTCTTTCCACCCTTGTCAGTTTCTCCTTCCTGCTCAGTTCACTCGCTCCTTCAGTCAGCTTCCTGTCTCTCCTCGGCCTCAGCCCCTGTCCTCTCTTCTTCCCTCTATCTTTCTCCCCCATCTGCTTCCTCTATTACTGGACCAAGCCATCCATCCCCTTGCTGCTTGCTTCTCTTCCACCTGTCCTTTACCCTCCACCTACCCCTTTCCATCTATCCTCATTCCTCCTTCCCTCCTGATCCCACTAATCTCTCTGACAGTGGCCCATCGTACCATCCTCTCCCTTGTGTGTTGGTCCTAAACCCAGATTGGATGCAGGAGGTTGGGATTTCAGGTGCTGAATGGGGTCCTTTTGAGTCTGTTTTGTGCTGCAGGGTGAAACAGAACTATCAGGTGTTAATGGTTGTTTATATATTTAAAATGTTTTGGAATATTATATTTAAGTGATTTAGTTCTTGAATTTCCAACTGACTTTTCCTGTCATTTTGGCCTTTTATTATTGGGTGAACAGGTGTAGTAGTGCCCTTTTGCTGCTTTGCTTAATTTAGATACATGGTTTCAGTGAGTGTGTCAGTTTAGTGCTGTTACAGAAGCCTTTTCTACTCTTTTTCTAGACAGTATAGCAATACAAAGAGGAGCCATGACTGATTTAAAGGAGCAAGAAGTCAACATAAAGAAGACAGAAATACATACTTCTTGTCTATTATTTTTTACCTGTATATATGTATGTTCAAGCAGAATTCAGATTGATAACACTGGAATGAAAAGCAGCATAACTGTAACAACTGGATATACAGATGACATGTACTTTCAATACATTCATTAACTGAAGAGACTTCCTGTTTTGTTCCAATAGTTAACACCCAGTCACAACCTTTCTGTGTGAACCCTGCATCAGTCAGAGGGAAGAAAATATGAAAAACAGGAACTTGACTGAAGTATTTTGATATCTGGATCGGTGGTAGGATGGAAAGACAGTACAGGCTTTACAGTGTCATGTCACACACACACACACACACACACACACACACACACACACACACACACACACAATGTTTTGCAATGTTAACAAACACTGATGGAAAGACTCATGCTGTTATATTGATCGTGTATGAATGGGTTTGGATGCTGGGGCATAATGTCATTAAGCCGGGATTGTATGGATGACAGGAATGTACCAGAGAGAATCAATGATGAAGAATGCAATGTTGTTAGCAGAGTGGGTTTCATAAGATACCACTTGATGGATGTTTACGCCATGTTAGCAACATATGGTATTTGACTGGACTCGGTCAGTAGCAAAATCTAATTTCAAATTTAGATTATCCTTGTTGAGTCTGGAATACAGTGAAATTTACATTTCACTGGTGGTTTCATCAAGACTATGTAATGTCGTATTTCTCAGCAGTGTAAATGTACCAATTTATGTATTGGCTTAACGGTCATCTGGAGTGGGTTTGTAGCACACGCCTACGTCTTGTTTCAGCCATCTTCTATAACTGTGATTGGCAAACCTTGTTGCATAACTTTCTGTGACTAGCTGTTCTTAAGAAGCAACTGTTTTTTAGGCTAGTCCTGTACAATTGACAGATATCCTGTTGTTAAGAGGAAAGTGTCAGTGTTGTTGACTTGGAGCCATAAATCATGAACCTTTTATTGTGTGTTAAGGTACAGCATATGTTAGAATTGAAATTCATATTAAGCCTTTGTAAAGCCAAGAGATTGCTATGTGATTCAGTTAGTGGACTAAGGAGGACCAGGTTGGCTTTGAGTTTTACATGATGCCAAATGAAACACAGTTCCTGGTCACAGATCTGTTCTTTTGAATACAGGCTGGATAAACACAGGCCTTTATATGTGATTTGAGGTAATATGGCTGTAATTTGAGGTTGTAGTTTTTTGTCGACATCTCAACAGGTAATACAGTCAAGAACTTGCTGGCTTGTGCTGAGATTGAGGGCCAAGACCCCTAAAAGTGTCCCACAAAGGAGATGACAATTAAACACAACTCACAGTTGTGTGTTTTTAATGTTGTCCTCAATCCTGATTGTTTTTTATTAATTGTAGTATTGATCGTTGTTTCTACACTGGAATTACTGTTCCTAATGGTTACTATTTGGTCAATGATTGTTGAAAAAGGAATGGCCTTTTCTATAGTGGAGGTATAATTTAATTTTTGTTTGAATACCATCTGCCACTATGCATTTTTTCCTCTGTAGTGACCAATAAGTTTACTCATAACCACCACTTTTGTAGCCAATGCTCATGATAATGTTTTTTGACTGTTTTTGAATTTTGAGTTATCCTTCAGTTCAGTCGGCCTTTTTTAGTTTACGTTTTGTTCATTTTTTAAAAACATATCTTAGAGTTCTTTTTGGTCTAATTTTAGCCTCTTTGCTTTGGACTTCATCCAGTAACTTGGAGTTCCTCTTTACCTTTTAGCGAAGGAGCAGGGGCCGTGGTAGTAGGTCTCAAAGCTTAAGTGACTCTTCCTCTCAGTGTATGGATAGACCCCCAGACACGGACAAGAAGGTAAGACAGCCCTCAGATCCTCCCCTCTCTATGCCTCCCACCCACGAATGTGACTCCACCAGAAACAAACGTCCTCACTGTTACATGCTCACACTGTGGAAGGACAGGCAAATACGCTGTAAAACCATTGAGCAATAATAATTTTCAGTGGCTCTTGTAATAGCTTTACAATTAGCATTTATGGTGACAGTCTTTCAATATAATGGCAGGACATTATTTATCATAAGGCATTTTTGTTCAAATTAGCAAGGAAAATGGAAAATGAGATGTGAAATTTTTATTAACTATTTAAGACTTATGTTCACAACAAAGTAGGGTTTTTCTGCGATTGCATCTTAAGATATTACTTGTTCACAATTTAACAAACCCCTAGAAATTGTTGAGCTTGGGCCTTGAACATCATTTAAATCAAATGAAAAATAAGGTTGAAATGGATGGTTAGCATTGAAAGGAATGCTTTTGGTGTCTTGATTTAATTTTTAATCAGTATTTTTCTAAGGAAACACCTGTTCTACAGATGTTCTTGATTGGAGTATACAATCCTGACAGTTGGGAATATAAAAAGCTGTCCCGTCTCAAAACACATGAGTGCGCCTTTCACTAAACAGGGCCTCTAAAATCACAGAAGACCTTGAATCTGATTTCCAGGTGACTGCTGAAATTATATTTTATAAACCCACCATCAGTTGCATTTGAATTGTCTTTAAGATGCTTGTATGACTGCAGCCCGCCTTCACTCACCACTGATCGCAGCCTCTAATGAATGCTGCATTACTGTGACCCATTCAGTCATGCGTGTTAGTAGAACATGTAATCACAGGCTGCGTAAAATCAGAATTTACAGGAGGTGTCAAGTCATGTGTTTCACTTTTTGTTTTGCCTGCAGTTGAATTAAACTGAACTGATCTATATAAAGATACCATTTAACTTGATTTAGTGCTAATTGGCATTATATCGTGTACTAAATGTACTAAAGCAAACACATGACTGTTTCTTTACAGTTGAGCTGTTCTAGAGAGTGTATAAAGTCTTCCATTCACTGTCATTGATTCTCTCCACCAAACTTATAGGGTGGAAATATCAAAGTCTGTGCTTGTGTGAGCTTTATCAAGCTAAGAGCAAACAGGATTGTCAGATAGTACATTATAGCAAACAAAGGACACTCATTAGATAAAACAAGCACGGACAAGTACTTAACAGAGCGTGTGTGTGTGTGTGCGTGTTCGTGCAATCTTTCAATACAACTTTATATTCAGTGAGAAACTATCAGGAAATAATAAATTATTGTAATTAGTGACACATCAATCAAGTTTGCTTACAATTATGATCAGTGATCTAAGATACCTTCTACCTCTCAATATTTATGATGCACTAAAATGAATTCAGAAAATCAATTTAGGAAAGGAATGTTTTAATTATGCATTGCCTGTATCAACAAAATGAACTGTGAAAATGTCACAACTAATTCTTACACTTATAAAGACATAGAGCAAAAAGTATTAGAAGAGGTTGCTCTAACTAATCAAATTCTAACTACAAACATATTGGCTTCCTGTTCTTATACAGATTGTTTGCTGCGACAGATTTTGGGTAAAATCAGTCAAACTGACATATAGGCTGATGTCAGATGAAATGACCCAAAGATGGAAATTAGATGGGACTGCTCTAATGAGATTTTTAAACTTGTGTTTATGAGACACCTTAGTGGATATTTTGTCAATGCTGCTGTGCCAAAAAGCTTTTGATGCTCCCAGAACTTTTTTTCTCTGTGTTTTTTTTTTTTCAGTTGTAATTGTTTTTGATAGAAAAGCATGAAAGAAGACAATAGATTTTCAGAAATGAATTGGTGGAATCCAAATTGAGTGTGTGTATGTGATGCCTTTGTCCACATACTTTTCATTCCCCCTGCCCTGGCTTTTGTCAATACTGCCTGCTTCTCTCACTTACAGACACACACATACACTCTCTCCATCCACATTCCAGGGTCAGAGATCAGTAAGCTCAGATGTGTGTGTGTGTGCGCACATGCATTTGTTTTGTGGTTTGGAGACTCAGATGTATACCCACCTCATGTTAGACCCTGCAGTCAAACTACAGCAGGGGCTAAAAGATCCCCCACACTGGCCGCTTAGAAAAGGCCGCAGGAATCGCACGTACACACACACACACACACACACACACACACATATATATACACACACAATGGCTAGTCAGAAATCCTGCAGGAAACTGCACAGGGGAATTCCTGCCAGGTCAGGGCGGATTATTTTCCCCCTTACTTCCTGTTCCTCCATTTCTCCCTGTCCCCCCCTGTGTCTGTACCCTCTCATCTTCCTCCTGAGGCCACTGTGTTGAATTGTGAAGCATTTAAAATACATGTTATATCAAATTAAAAGACAATGCTTTGTCTTTGCAATATATTATTTGGTATAAAGCATAGTTGAGCATGATGCCTGTGTTTACAACAGACAAACAAAAAAATCTCCACGCACATATTTTGAGTGCTGTGGAGAGGCTTTTACAAGGAACAGCTTTTCTCTCATGATGAGTGAGTTTCCCAGTTCAGAGCCCCATGATCAGTATTCAACATAGAGTATTTCAGCACACATTGTATGGGAGTTTGTTGATAAATAGACGCAGCCCTCATCCTCTGCCACCACTCATATTTACCCCACACAGTCTCAAAGACCACTCAGACATGTCAAATGATCAGGCTGCTAATGGTCAGTGCCAGAGAAAGAGAGGAGAGGACACGCTGAAAGGCTTTGTCTCTGCCTGTATAATCAATTGACCTGATTGATAAGAGTGTGTCAGGGTTACATTGTGTGTGCGTTATGTTTCCCACGCCCAGTGCTGCGGGTCCTTCTTGTGTGTGTGTGTGTGTGTGTGTGTGTGTGTGTGCGCCGTTATCCGACCCTCTCAACTCAGCCTCTCTCCATCAACACCTACCTCTGGAATGTTAATGAAAAACAACAAGGGAATCCCAAAGAATTTACCTCTCTGTCTCTCTGTTTGTCTGTGTCGCTCTCTGGTATCACTTCTTTTTGTTGTAGTAGATGCCGTTAGGTTCATTTTCTGTCTTTGTAAAATCATGTTTCTCTTCATCTTCTTTCTGTAGCCAGTTGCAAGGTTGGCACTATTGTTTAATGTAGTTCTAAACAGAACCAATCAACAGAAAATCAACCAACAATAATTTGGATCTTTTTTTAATTTAACTAAAAACAATGGAAAATATTTGTTGGTTTCCCCCTCTTAAATGTGAAAATGTACTGAATTTTATCTGTTTTATATCACTCTAAATTGATTATCTGTGTGTTGTCAACTCTTGGGTTGACATAACAAGGAATTAGAAGCAACCACCTTGTGATGGGCATTTTTTGCAGTTTTCTTGACAGTTTGTAGACTAAATTATTACTAGATCAATTGAAAAACATAAGTGTTGAGGAATAAAACCCTTTAACAAACAGCTAGTCAGCTATTTCAAACTCGTGCATGCTAAGCAGGGTTCCCACAAATCCTTGAAATCCTTCAAAGTTTGTGAATTTGAAAATATATATATCTATATCCATCACTATAACAGCAAGGAAGCGTTCACAACATTCAAGCCTTTCTTTCTTTTTAATTGTTGTCCGTTAGCTTCTGTAAAGCTTGCTAGTTCTCATTATAAAAATTCTTAGTGTTGTAACAGTAATTAACCTTGATCCATGTCTAAAACTATGCCATGTTGAGTCCATGAATTTGAAGCAATTGCACTCAGTCCTTGAAAAGTCCTTGAATCTGATGTTTATGAAAGTATTGGAACCCTGGTTTAGAATCACAGAACTTTTAATTCATGCATCTTCATACATCTTATTCATGTAGCGATTCCAATGTTTTCAAAGATAGAAAATATGTCAGGGTTTTTTGGGGGGTGAACTGTGTATAAAATGATGCACATCTAGAAAATTTCCATTTTATCAAGTGCTGCAGCCATAAAAAAGTCCTGCGTTTGAATATTCCACTCAGTGTGAACATCATTTACAATGACTTCAAGCTACTGAAGGGGAAAGAAAAGGGAAAAACTGCATTTTAAGAAGTCAGTGGTTAATGAAAATAATCAGTACTTGCTGCCTGTTTTGAAGTTCACAACACAGACCCACAAATACACATGTGAACCGAACTCTGCAACATTTTTCTCTTATCCGCAGGGCGTTAGCAAAACCGGAACCCAGTGCGTAGAGAGGTTATAGTGAAGCTGCTATCTCCTGATTTGGCTAGTGATGTCTGTTAACTGCCACTCATAGAGGAAGTCTGGCTAAACTGTCACCAGCCTCCATGCAATCACTCCTCAACTAGACCCTGAAGGGAGAAGAAGGGGGATGGGCAGTTTCTGGTTTTTCAGAGCTGTCATGACACTGAGTATCACAAGCATGTTGAATCCCATGTCGTCTCTCAGGATCGCTGCATATTTTCACCGCCTATCTCCCAGAGTGCGTCTGTCGGTGTGGATGTGCGTCTGCGTGCATGCAAGTGTCCATGTAGAAGTGTGTGTGAGCATATGTGCACCTGTCTGCTTGTACACACGTAAAGAGAGGTGTCGGGGTGGAGGGCGTGCATGTGAGGTGTAAATGCGCTGGCACCCAGTCCCCACCTCAGGGGTGCAAGAGGAGGGTGGCGGCGCGTGTGTGTTAGCGAGGGTGTAAATTGAGCTGTGATGGTCCAAGAAGGAGGATATGATTGGATGAAACAATGAGACCTTGTGCGCTTCGGCACGAGGCACTTAGACACACTCTGCTCTAAACTGCAGCTGAATTCCTCTTGCCTACTGCCCCCTTTTTATCTCTCTTCCGTCACTCTCTTTGTGTTAGTTGATCTCTAAGCTTTCATCTCAGACTGAGCCTTTGAAATGCAATGCTCCCTCTTTCTCTCTCTGTTTCTCTCCAAAACCAAATACACAAAGACACACACACACTCTTCCTCTTCAATGAGTATATTCTAATAACTCGTATATTTCTTTTATTTTTTTGCCATTTCTTTGCTGTAATCTTCTCCAGAACACTTATGTATGGTCCAGTATGTCTCCATATTCAGTGTTTCCTGTTTTTTCCCTAATGTTACCAATATGCACATGGCTATAACAGGTTTTTTTTTTTTTTTCTCTATCTGTCTTAGTTTCTCTCTTCCCTGTATTATGTATTAAGCAGCTTCACCCATCTGTTTCTCCTTTTTTTTCCCCCATATTCTCCATGTGCAGAAACATAAGGAGCGAGACAGGCACAAACCAAAACACAAGAAGACCTCCATGGACATGTCTCCTTCCCTCGTACTTCCAAACATCATGGTCCCAGACAAGGTGAGGGCATTCCTGTCCTCCTCAGTCCTTTGCTTTGGTGTAATGTGACTGGGATAGTTAAATATTACAACAGTAGTTGCTGGTTGACTTTTTTTTATTTCTATACTTTTCATTACCTTTATTGCTCTTCTACTGTGTCCTACACACATCCTGTCCTCCTGCTGACCTTTTCTCATACTTTTGGTCCTCCCTTTCTCAACCGGCATTGTTGTGATAATTTTCACTCCGTGTTCCGGTCCTCCTTCTCATGGTTCCTGTCCTCCCTTTCTGTTCAACCATAATTTTTTCAATCATTCCTTCGCTTCTCACCTTCCTCCTCCAGGCTTACAACAGCAGCAGCTCAGGGGGAGGCGTCACTTCTCTGCCTGCATCCTCGCAGAAGCGACTGGACGACAGCACCGCCCGTTTCACTAACGCCAACTTTCAGGAAGTGTCTTCGGCTCACTCCGGCAGCAGTTCCAAAGATGGTTTGGCTGTAGACACTGGAAAAGCGGCGTCTGAGGTGAAGAATAAGAAGAACAGCGGCGGAAGTCACACGGTGGGACAGAGAGGCGGCCGCAAGTCTCTCACCTCCTCAGGGAAACCCCTCCCCTCTGCCGTGGTCACCATGGCAACTTCCTCCACATCTGCCTCTGCTTCCACTGGGCCTTTCCACCAAGGTGAATTGATGGTTGTAAATGGTCCTGTATGTTAATTTTCCCACTACTGGGAATTAACCCTGCAGTTAGAAAAATAGAAACACAATGACAAATCATCTGGTGTTCCCGCTCTGCCCACCCACTAAAAAAAAATTCAAATTACAGCAATGTTATTAAAACATTGCTTAAAAGAGTGTGATTTGTGTGTGTGTGTGTGTGTGCACGCGTGCATGCTGTGTCTTTGGCTGCATTTTGTCAAGGCACCAGACTTTTAGTGTGTGGCCATGATAACAGTGTTTCGTCTCGACTGGCCTCTGGCTCCTGTAATCTGGGGCCCTGTCTGGGAAATGAGACAAGCCCGCACCCCCCCCCCAGCCCCCCCACCCCCCCACCCTCCACAACGCACGCACGCACGCACACAAACAACATGTGGGGAGGTCAGGACCTGAAAGGAGTAGGTGCTCACACAGAGCTCCTGTGTTTTGTACTATCAGAACCTTGAAGCCCTTTGCTAGGTGTGTGTTTGTTTGCGTGTGTGTGTCTGAGTATCCATCCAGATGTGTGCTTTCAAGGCAGTTCCTCTGATGGGAGGACTACATGATGAGGGAGGGCTGACTGTAGAGCAGATAGAGAGCAGAGAGTAGATAAAATGCTTATTTTGCTTATCTTTTTTCTGCTGCTCCCATGATGATGGAAAGGAGAGTAGCATGGAAACTTTTCCCTGCTGTAATGCCTGTTCCCTCTGTGTTATTCTCTCCTTCTCTCACTTTTGGTCTCTCTTTTACTTCTTCATTCCTTTCGATCGTCACCTCTGTCTGTCATTGTCTCTATTTTCCACCTGTCTTTCTTTCTCCCAGGCCTCCTGTTGACCAGTGCCAGCAAGACGCCCTCTGCTCCTTCCTCCTCAGACTTCCTAAGTTTCTCTGATTCTTCGTTGCGTCCTGGGGGTGGAACTACCTTCTCCTCCCCGCCGTCTTTCAGCAGCTGCCTTGTGAAGCCGAGCTCGGAGGGTGGAGCTTCAGAGGGAACTACGACACTCTTTGGTTCTCTTATGTCCGCTACTACAGCCTCTGCAGGTGACAGGCATTGTTCATTTATAGATTTACTCAGATGTGCTTTTCTTACTTTAGTTATGTGTTTATTCATTCATTTATTTTTTGTGGCTATTAATTATTACAGTGATGCCACAGTATTCATGCAGTGTTTCCCTCCATTTGTCATATGCAGTACAAGGAGAAGTCTACCAAAATCTGACAGTTTGCATTACGGTTAGGACTGGGCGCCATGACTTCAAATCAGTAGCAGGATTATTTAAGACTTTTACCTGATTACAATTAATGAACGATTACTTTGGCTCTCATCGGTCTCTCTCTTTTTTTTTTTTTGAGCCGTGCACTCAATATTCGGCAATTTGAGTGTGTTCCAAGTGATTAAACAAATTAGTGGTGTTTCCTTTGGTCTCTGAAATTGTTTTTCTGTTTCTGTTTGTTTCGACTTATTTTTGTTTTGTTGTCTTCACTGAAGCCAAAATGTGCCCAAACAACAGACACAGCATCTTGTTACGTATAAGCTGCTCGGGTTGAGGCTCAGTGTTTGCGCTCGTGTCATCCGTATTCCCCAGCTTTGCTTTGAGTAAATGTGGATTAACGTTAGTTGGACAGGGCGTATTATTATTAAGTATTAACCAAATTAGCCAACATGAGCGTGATTAAGTCTGTTAGAGGTTCTAAATGTTGGTTTTGATGCTTTTTCGGTTAATTGCCTAGCCCTAATTATAGTAAATGCTGGATCCAATATTTTTGGAGCTTGACCCATATTGGAGACTAAATTAAGATCTTTCAGCCTGTGCTGTATCAGTTTTGAACTTTTTAAAAAATCTGTTGTATCCCAACTTTATGGAAGCACACTACTGAACTGATGGTGTACACATTAGAAAAAAACATCAGCAAGTTAGCAGTTTTGTGTAGTATTTTTCTTTTTTCCATATTCATGTACTAGTCATTAACTACAGAAATGTAATAAATGATCGATTTCATGCAGAAAATTAATCTGCAGCAATTTTGGTAAATTTAATGGATTAATCATTTAAGTCATTTTTAAATTTTCTGGTTCCAGTCTCTAAAATGTGATTGTTTGCACATTTATTTGACTTTGTTCTCCTTTATGATGGTAAACTAAATATCTCTGGGTGTTTGACTGTTCTCTGACATTTTATAGACCACGCTATTTATCAATTACTCGAGAAAATAATTGTCAGATTAATCAATAATGAAAATAATTGCTAATTTATTAGAGAACTAATATGATGCATGGTGCGCTTTGCTACTTTAGTTGGTTCCTAAACCGCTCTCAGGCCAATAAACCACAGAAAAACACCAAGACTCTGCAAACTTTATGATTAAATATTCACTTCTGCTTTCTTGTTATTGTAGTGGGCGGGAAACTGTATGAGAATTCCCACAGTCACACAGCTAGCGAGACGACAAGCCTCGGTGGGTCCACTGGATACAAACGGCCCCAGCCCTCCAGCTCAGGACCAGGCATCGGCGGAGCAGTGGCAGGAGGAGGGGAAGACGGAGTGAAGAAGAAAAAGAAGGGCAACTGGCGAAACAGATTTGGACCTTGCTTCACTACGGATGTGAAGCCTTCAGAGCCAGCTCCCTCCCTGACTCTCCCTACCTCCTCCACAGCCAACACCTCCTCCTCCTCCACCGCCTCCCCCTCCTCCTCTTCATCCTCGACACTCTCAGGTCGGCCAGGCTTAGTTTCCAGCAGTGGATTAGGAGTGGGAGTCGGAGCAGGAGGAGAGAGGGGGCTGGGGGTCATGGGTGTCAGTGGTGGGATTCAGAAGTCCCCGTCACTCCTCAGGAATGGGAGTCTGCAAAGTCACAGCGGCTCCACAACCACTGGGCCAGGTGAGGAAGACACGGAAACGCAACATACACAAAACACAACAGTGTTTCACAAAAATGCTGAGAGTTCTTGAGCGTTCAGGTCTCACAGGTGTCATGATGAGAAATACTTTCTCAAGTCGCCCCTGTCTGTCAGTGTCACCTAAATTTTTAATTATCTCACAATTTTGCTGTTGCTAAGCAAATAGCCAGAAATGAATTGTTGTTGGCAGCTGAAATGATGAAAAGGACTGGATTAATTCCAGATTTATCAGCCCATTATAACCCGTTAGACAAAGAAATAGCATCCCATTGTGCTCACTGTAGGGTCATCAGTATGAGCAAAAAGGAAGTAGCACATGGGTGGCATTGTTGTGGCAGTTTTTGTTCTTCACATCCAGCTCCTGACTTGAGGATTTTTTGTGCCTTTTGCCACCAAATGCTGATGAATTAAACAAAAGGTGTTTGTGGATTCCCTCTGTGCAGCAAATTATTAGCATTACCAATGACAAATAGCAAAGATTTGACACACCTTTGTAATTGGCTCCTTGTGTTCATGTGTGTGTGTGTGTGTGTATGGAGTGCGGGTCTATGTGTTATTTTCTCACACGTGTAAGTGGTCTGTATGTTTTTTTCATCGTGTTCAGTTGCTTGGCAACTGTCTTTATGCTTTGGAGTTCCCCTCTGCTGATGGAAATGGCTCAGTACAACCCACACATCCCACATCTCCCCTTTCTTCCAGAATTACCACCCTTTTGTTTCGCTCTCCTGCCTCTCGGCTGGTCTCTCTTACCTGCATTCTGCTCATTCCTCAAATGCTCCCCTCACCTGTTGATGCTTTGTGCAGTGTATGTGTATAGTGACACGTGCTTGCGTATACTGTATGTGCACCGGCATAATTTGTACGTGCCAATTAAGACCAAATGCAAATGAAGAAAATAGATGCTCTAATCAGATCAATATCCATCACTGATCAGTAGGATCTGCTTAACAGATAATGATGACGAATTTGATCATGTCCTTTAACATTTTTACATAACGCTCTTGCATAAGAGACCCTCAATCTCTTTGTCTGTTACTCAGGCTATTTTCAATTTTGGATGACTCCAAATTCTAAAATATTAATATATTTTTCAATAGTGCTATTCATTTCAAGTGATTCACTACATCTTGATAAATTACGTTTGTCTTCACAATCTGTTATAAATATTGGATAATACCCCTCAGTGCCACATTGATTGGATTGGAGCATCAACACAACACAGCGAATGTTGTTTTTTCTCAGAGCAGTATAGTTCTTAAAGAATGAATAATGATGTGGTTTCTCATCAAAACACTTGTTGTTTGGTATGGTATGGCTCTCTCAGTTGAGGATACATATTTTCATACACGGGCATAAACTTATAAAACTTAAAAAAAAAAAAAAAAAAAGTATAGTCTTTGTCTGCTTCCATGTGTCTCCAAGCACAGAGATTATTATTTTATTGTGACATTATAGCTTTATGTAAGTGACCTTGTAAATTAATCAGTATCCCTGGTTTAATGGAGTTAGTTGTGAATCAACAGAAATTTCACTTTACATATACATTTTATATACGCACACACACACACACACACACACATATATATATATAAATGGGGTGCTAAGCATTTCTAATAGTATAAGCACAAGTTGTGTTCAACCATAAATATTAATATTCAGTGTTCAAAGGTGTCTTTAATGGATATGTTATATTTTAGTAGCGTTAAGCTTGAGTTGGTGAGTCAGACCTGAGGACTGGTGCTGTGTGCTGTCTGAATATAATTTTTTCAGCAGTGCTTGTTGAGGATAACTTTGTTAGTAATTCCACAGACATTTGAGTTTTTGGTGCTTCTGCTTTTCCCTATAAGCAGTGGCAGCGTTTCTGACCACAGCTGGTGAAAGAAGATAGGGAAAACGTGTGTGTGTGTGTGTGTGTGTGTGTGTGTGTGTGTGTGTGTGTGTGTGAGAGAGAGAGAGAGAGAGAGAGAGAGAGAAACAGAGAGAGAATCATGTGTTCTTCTTCCTACTGTAAATATTTAGCTAAGGGTTAATGCAGGGCAGTAATGGGGAGGATCTTGGCATTAAACACCCCCCCACCCCACCCCACCCCAGTCTGCTGACTGCATTGTGCTGATGGATAGATAGTTAGCCTGATAGATATGTGTTGTGGGTGGGTGGGTAGGCAGGGGGTTAGATTTTGGCTAGGTTAATCTTTGACTGCATGGGGGTCACTGATGGGACGAACAAGCTGCCAGAGTGCAGTGTGGGATTCATGTGTGGGGGAGGAATGATGTTAGGTGGACATGAATTTATTCAGGCCAGTGGGAGTGTGTGTATATATAAAAGACTGAGAAAAGAGAGGAGAGAAATGAGATGTTTATTTCGGTTAATTATTTATTTGATGTTTTTATTTCTTTTTTTTTTTTTTTTAGCTTTATTGAGGTGAAAATTTTACTAGTTATCCTAATGAAAACATAATTATCAGCAGCTTGGTCTCACTTCTGCAAAGCACATGTTGTGAAAACCAGGGGAACAATTCAGTGAATAGTGTTTAATTTGAATAGCAAATTAAACTTATTGGTAAAATAGGAAAACTGTATTTGCAACTTTTCCCTTATGTCCTAAAATTATGCTTTTATAGATTATACACATTTTATTGTGTTATCAAAATAAATTTCTGCAGTAAAAGAAAATAAGAAATGATTTATGAATATTTTGGGGTGCTGTGAAATTTTATTGCATATTTTCCTGATTCACTTATGTATGTATGTATGTATGTATGTATGTATTTATTAATTTGCAGTTTAGATGTTTTTCCCCTTGAATGTAATTCAGTTTTAGTCTGTATGTTTAAAAGGGTGATCGCTGAGGGTGGTTAAAACATTTTGCACAATTTAAAGAGGGAAGAAAAACAATTCATGCAATTCACGCAAAGATTATTAAGAGATTGAGGCTGTAAGAAAAACAACACGCACACACGTATTGTACAGAAAACCTACAACAAGCAACAAACTATTTTAAAGTGACAGCTCTTTCATGAACTTTACAGGATGTGCATGTTTTCTCTTATAGATAAACAGTGCTGAATAACTACATGGTTAAAGAAAGAATATTGTCAGTTGAATTTACAGTAGTATAGTTTGAAACCTGAATGTGTTTTGTTTTTTGCCAACAATTTTTTTCTAACTCCACATAACTGCTTAGACTTTGAATTTGGCTCAAACTATTTCTGACTCTGCAACTGACATGGCTTTATCAGTGTATTGCAAACCTATGTCCATTTTTTGATACACACACAAACACACACACACACACACACACACACACACACACACACACACACACACACACACACACACACACACACACACACACACACACACACACACAATCTTGCATCCAGTGCCCTCAATGGTAGCTCTGCTCCTTCTATAAATTACTGTGATGTTTAATTCTGTTTATCTTTGATGGTAGAAAATTCTCAGAGTAACAAATGTCTGTCTGATGATGGTATTCAGTGTTTGCATCCTTATTCCATATTTCAATCATGATTAGATGACTATCTGCAGTTTATAAAAAAAAAAAAAAACTGTAAGACTCTAGTATTCAACATCATCTTAGTTGTTAGTCAAAACATTTATTCAGCTGTTTAATACCAGAGTGTGATGCCATCCATTTGGTTTTTAGATCATACTTAACCCTCCCTAAACAGACAGCATAGATTTCCTATCGAGATAATACCAGCTTGAACTAATCAAGGTGGATATTTTTGAAGCTTACACACGGACTAAGCAAGAGGGGAAAAGGAGCAGGAAGGTTGGGTGATGGAGGCAGCTGTGCTTGAGGGGCTTAACGTTATTGATCACACTGACAGGTTATAGGTTTTACAAGCTCGTGTGTGTGTGTGTGTGTGTGTGTGTGCGTGCAGAAATGTTTTTTGTTCTTTGTCTTCTTTTGTGATCCTAGAGGAAGTTTTAATTCCCATCAGAAGTGATAATTAAATAATCAGTTTACAATCTCAGCAGCAATTAATGAGAAGGTACACTTTGAAAATAGCAGTTCCTCAACAACTATAAAAAACAGCTTGTTATTAACAACTTGATACCCTTTTTCGTTTATTTAATTTCTTTTAAAAACTTTTATTAAAACAAGATTTAGAGATTTTTTATCAACCTATGCTGGAGCATCTCATCCTGCTTTTCACTTAAAACCACAGAATCACAACATGTGGCCTTAGAAGGTTAGAGTGTTCGCTTAAAAGTGAAACTATTTGAAAGAAATGAGTGATAAAACTTTAATACATTTAAACTTTACATTTACAGTTATAACCAGTTTACACATTTTTTTTTTTATAAATGGCATTCATTTTTACCTCCACTCTTATTTCTTGCATACACACACACACACACACACACACACACACACACACACACACACACACACACACACACACACACATTGACTTTGGTTGTGCAGAAGATTAAAAAAAAAAAAAATGCTTAAAATACCCCACACATAGACTGATTCATAAATGGCATTCAATTTTGGGACATTTTAATTAACCTCCGTAATATTATCTGATATTGCAAATGTGAATTAAAATGAACCTGTATGTTTCTCCTGTTACTTTCACTGTTTTGAGTTTTACCCATTTCATCAGTGGCAGGAACTGATAAACTGTTGGTTTGGCCTCTAATCCAGTTGCTAAAAATCTTGCAGGAGCACATGCCCTCTGAGCCTCAGCAGCCCTGCTTTGGGTATCAATTTTTCTAGTGCATATTACAAAGCGTTATAAATAGTATGTAGGCCCATGTAGTGTTCGTATCTCTCTCTCTCTCTGTCTCTCTCTCTCTCTTGCTCTGCCTCTCTCACTCCCTCCACCCCTCCCCTCCTGGCACAAAGATCTCTTGTTCCCCCAGTGAATGTGTGCTGCCCTGAGCCATTCAGGCTTTTGTGGGGCTAAGGGGCCCTCGCTCCCCCCCCCTCCCCCCCTTCTCCTCCTCTGCAGGGGTCAAAGGGGGGCAGGGGCAGGGCTTATCCCTGGTTAGTGGGCGAGTACAGGGGTGTGTGAGGGGAGGGAGGAGGAGAGATAGAGAAAGAGAGAGAGAGAGAGACAGAGCAAAGAGATAAGAGAATGGAGCATGCATATGGGTGTGTGAAAGTAGAGCAATATGTTTGTGTGGGTGATTTTAAAATTAGCTCATACTCTGTAATATAAAATTCATAATTTTTAATACTGAATAAAATTGTGTATTTTCTGTATACGGTCAAAGAATGCAAATAATTCATATGGAGGGAGGGAATGTGCAGATTGATTTTCCTCCCTTCTCTTCTGTCACAGTTTATAAGAGCTTAATGTGAATGATTTGTGTCAGCTGACTTTTTGCCACTTTGAGTCACCATTAATCAGCCATTAAATTTGTAAAAGTCAGCTCTTCATCTTGTTTAAAACCTAACTCCTTAATCTTTGTAAATGGGTCGTGCTATTATGTAGCAATGTGCAAAGATATTCTATCATTCTCTTAAACGATAGATTTCCATTAGCCATGTGAAATGTGTTAACTGGGATTGTACAGCATTTGAAGGAAGAACAAATGCTGACAAATGCTTCATTTTAAATACATCTACAAATCATCAAAGACCCATGGGAAGAGTCCTAAGGAAATAATAGGAATTTTAGAGTGGCTACAGTTTTTAGCTTGTCATAGTACGGAAAGCACAGATGTTCAACAACATTAACAATGTTCTATTGAAGAGTCCCAGCAAGCTGTGACAGTGACACTGAACCAGCTGAATGGAATTTAGCCTTCATTCATTTTATTATTTATTATTATGTGCTTTATAGTCATTCTAGCATCAACAATATTCCTCTAAATTCATTGTAAGATCGTGTTAAATAAATGCAATATAGGAAAACATTATTAATGTCTGTTATCTCTGATTTCTCCGCAGGTGTTTTCTCTGGCGCAGATGGGTCATCGTCGGGGACAGGAGCTGTTACCGTGGGTGGAGCCAGCTCTGAGTTGTCACAGCAACAGCAGCCCACACCCTCTCTAGCCCCTCCCTCTCCATTCACTGCCACCGCCCCGCTAACCAGCACAGCCTCCACACACGTGAGTTCAGACACACAACCTGTACTAAAAACTGTCAATGTCCTCCTCACGCTCGCATGAAAATACGTGCTCATTAAACACACTCGACCTCTCTTTCTTTCACACAGATACACACTCACACACACACCCTCTCTCTTCATTCAGCACACACCACGTTTGTCAATTCATCCACATCTTGCATCTTTGAGCTAAAGTGCAGATACACTGTGGAAACACGAATAAACCAAAGTACACTAATTAAGTCTTCCGCACCGAATCTCTCAGCGCTATTACTAATCCATTGCATGTTAATTATGTGTGAAATGTGTGTGTCCTGATGATGTGTCGATTGTGTTTTCTCAGTGAGTTATTTTATAGCTGATTGTAGGGTCTTTCGGGTTTATTCGGGGCACAAAGCTAAGTCTATTTTTGTCTCTGAAAATTTCATTGAAGCAATAACCACTATAACCACTGACCTTAGTGAGCAGGGTCTGTACTATAAAGTTTAGTGATGCATTTTTATTACTGCAAATGTACAGGGATGCACAGGGAAAAAAAGATAACACATTTTCCTTTAGAGGTAAGTAGAAATTCAGGTTCCAATATAATAAAATCCAGGAAAAACCACCTGGATTGTATTGTTGTACTACACACTCACTGTTACTATTTCCATCATGTCCATTAATGTGGAGAACCATGAGAAAAAAACACTTATGGGCAAAGCTGTGAAAATCCTTATTCACTGTACATTATGTCAGAAAGTGGGTCCATAATCCAGGCTGCATGTTTAAGGACAATTCTATCTTGGATTTATTTGAAATGTTTGAGAATTTGTTAAAGATATTAAATAATTTGAACCATATGTTATACCAAAGGTATTCCCATTAACAGTAGAAGCAACAGTTTAGCAGGTTTATCCAGATCAAAATGAATTATGATTTTCAGCTGGAGGACTGCATTGTTTATGCTTTTCTTCAAAGTTTTTTTGTTTGTTCCACCAGTTTAATTACGTTTACATTCAAAAGTGAGGGCGTTCACTCTAATGTGATCAGTTCACCCCCCTCCCGTAATCACTGCCCCTGTCTCTTAAAAAGGAAAAAAAAAAAACTCATCTCCAATCACTGACCTCAGTGTCTGTCCTTTCAAAACCTCCCCAAAGACCATGCAATGTCCACCAAACTCAATTTTTCTCCCATGTCCACTTACCACCTCTCTTTCTCTCTCACACACACACTTTTTCTCACCCTCGACCTTCCTTCTCTCTGTCCCCATCCATTTCTCTTTTTCTCCCTCTGTTGTCCTGTGATGTAATGACATCTGACAAGCACCACAGTAGGGATGGAGGGATAGATGGAGGGTAGAAGGGGTCGGGGCTAGTGTGTGCGTGCTTTTGTGTGTGTTTGTGTGTGTGGGGGGTGGGGGTGGGGGGGCAGTCATGCCTTGAATTCGCTGGCCTGGCCTTCATCTTCCCGATTCCTCTGTTCAGCACATATTATAGAGGACAGGAGACCCAGGGAAGCACAGGATATCACGCCTGTTTGTAGCATGTATAGAGCAGCTGCTTGGACTGTAGATGTTTGTGTTTTTACGTGTGTGTGTGTGTGTGTGTGTGTGTGTGTGTGTGTGTGTGTTTGAGAGAGAGAAAAAAGACAGAAAGTGAGCAGCAGAAAAAGAGGGAGACTTAAGTAGGGAGATTTTTTTTCTCCTTGATTTTGTCGCAACAGATTGTTAAAAAAGTGTGTTAGTTTGTACAGTGTGATTCACGCCTCTGGGCATCTGGGACACACACACTCTGAATCAAGTCTGCAGAAATTACGCAACAATAGAGGGATGCCAACAACAAGCTTCCCTCAGTGTGTGTGTGTGTGTGTGTGTGTGTGAGTGTGTGTGAGTGTGTGTGTGTGTGTGTGTGTGTGTGACGGAGACCATTTGCTATTTTCAGTCAGCTAGCAGACTCTCAGCCTACTGTTATTGGCTATCAGCCCAGGACACAGAAAGGGAGTCCGAGAGAGACTTTGAATGAAAAATGAATGTAAATGAAAAATGAATGTTGATGGGAAAGGGGGCTGGATTATGGCACTGAGGGGAGGAGGAGGAGGAGGGGGAGGAGGAGGAAGAGGAGGAGGAAGGGGTGTCTAAAGAGAAATCTGAAGTCATTTCAGTCAGGAGGAAAAATGGACAGAGGGAACAGGTTCCTTCTTTTGAATTTAACATTTAACAGGGATAGGAATTTCCAGGATGTTTTCCAGATTTTATTATTTTAGACATACCACCTCCATGCATTTGTAAAAGGAGAATAGTGGCTTTCTAGTTGGTTTTTTTATCCCCACATGCCCTAAATTTGAACACTAGGATAGGAATGACGCCCAAAGCAGTAGGACTAAAAGACGAGGATTTGTGTTTTCTTACTAAAGACTTGTTTGTTTTGGCTTTTTTGTAATTGATTTTAAGAACATTTGTCTGTTCATCATCATCAAAAAAGTTCCTTTGATCAGAGCTCTCCTCAAAATGTAGTAATTGTAGTAAACCAGACTATTTGAACTCTTAAGCTTATCTAACCTTTCAATTCAGTAGATAAAGTATTTCAACACAAAGTAATGACTTTGTTCTGTAACCTTCTGTACCGTGATCAGTTTTCTATGATGTCACATGCTTGACAAACAGTCAACCATTTTGTACACCTGACTCCCCTCCTGATGCTCCACCCTCGCTCTCCTCCCTCGCACCCCACCCCATCCTTCACTCCACGGTCCTTATTTGGGAAATGCCTTAATTGGATTAAACTCTATGCATCAGAAACACTTTGTCAGCATGTCAGCGTACTGTCGGGGTGCCGAGGTCCTCTGCGCCCTGTGTGTGTGTGTGTGTGTGTGTGTGTGTTCAACAAAATAATGAGCTGTGGATTCATAATATACCATTATTTTTTGTGCATAAAATGATGGTGTCGTCACATTCACACTCAGTTATTTTTTTCAAATCTTACTAAGATTCACTGGCATGAAATCATTTTTAGATTCTTTCTGACAAAGTGAAATCAATAGTAGATAGCAGAGACCAGAGAATTCAATTCCTCAAACCAGATTGCTCAGATAATTCTCGGCTCTGGATTCAGGCTCATTAAATATGTAATAATATGCAATCTTCTAGAGAAATGTAATACATACAGAATGAACACTTGCACTAGCTGATTAGCATAAAATACCCAGCAAGGAAACACCAGTGACTATGCAACATGTGATTTTAAATATCAGTTCACTAACTAAAATTTCTGCTCATATATAGATGACATTGCTTTACTTCCTGGTTATTTAAAAAATAAAACATATACTGCTTAAACAGTTGACATCAAATCAAAAGACAACAGACAACAATTTTTAGAATCAATAAATAAGCCTCTCAAGTGTGAAAATTAGCATTTCTTTTGTAAACTCTGTTTCTATCACTGTAAATTCAGTTCATTTGTGTGTCGCAAAGTCGAGGTTTTGAAAATTGTAATGTGCATTTTCACCATTTTTTAATAATTTATTACTGAACTATTGATTGGTAAATAAAGAAAATATTTATCAAACTAATCGTTGAAATAATAATTTATGAAAATTATCCTTAATTTTAGCCCTAAAATTATATTTAATTCACTGAAAGATTCTTTTTATGTTTTAACTTTTTTTAAATACACTGCTTTGTTTCCATCATATTATTAAAGAAGTTTGCCACTCAAGGCATCGCTTGATATTAACTTTGATAAGATTTATATCTCCCTGTTGGTGCATCCAGATAGCCAAGCCATTAAGATGCAGACAGTATAATTTCAATGTACAAGGACTTTCTCCCCCCTCATTTCCTGTTTGTGTCTATGCTATCAGCTGTCCAACATGGGTTAAAATGCTAAAAAAAAAAAAAAAAAAAAGTCCTAAGAAGAACTGCCTGATAAGTGATCATAACTATGAGTCAGAGTGAACTGTGGTTTCTTGTGGCTTATACTTCTCTCTATCTGTCTCGCTGTTTTCAGGTGAGCGGTCTGCCGGGGTCTGTCTTCAACCTAGCTCCCTCCCACATGTTCGGTAACAGGCTGAACCCTAACTCAGCCATGGCAGCACTCATCGCCCAGTCCGAGGCCACACCAGCAGGTATGCAAACATTTGCATGTGGATGTGTGCTTGTGACAAAAGTATGCATGTGTGTTAGAGAGAGAAAGAGAGTGAGATAATGGAGAGGTCACCCCCCCCTCGTCCCTCAGAGAGGTCAAGGGTCAGCACTTGTGATATTTTCAAGCTCCTCCCTCCCAGCTCCATTTACATACCTCGATTGCTGCCCCTCTACCACCGTCTCTCTCTTTCACACGTACACAAACAAATACAGTATGTCAGCTCACACATGTGTAATTTACATGTAGAACATACATCTTTCCTCTAAGTTATTGCCATTGTCAGAGAAAGAGGAGGACTTGTTAACGTGGTGGTGTAAAAGAGGAGCAGGCGAGGCTAGGACCGTGCCTTCAGGAACTGGTTGTCTGTCCAGCGCAGGAGAGCTGATGAGGGAGTGAGAGGTGGCTTTA
Organism: Seriola dumerili; assembly: GCF_002260705.1. Lineage (NCBI taxonomy): Eukaryota > Metazoa > Chordata > Actinopteri > Carangiformes > Carangidae > Seriola > Seriola dumerili. The sequence goes on from NW_019175077.1 coordinate 557,206, forward strand.
GTAATCAGAGTAGCCACTTCCTGATACAAGACATCTGGTTGAACAGAGAGGAGCGAAGCAAGAGAAAAGAAATGAGAGTTAGGAGGAGGAGGAGGAGGAGGAAGGTAGGTAGTTCCTGCTGCCGGTCAGCAGTCATCAGAGCCAGATCCACTCTGGCCTGCAGGTCAACTCACTAATCAGGCTGAATGACAGGGGGCACAGGGATGTGGCTGTGTGGCCGTGTGTGTGTGTGTGTGTGTGTGTGTGTCCGTGTGTGTGTGTGTTTTGGAAACAAATTGTCATACCATAGTAACAATTTGCCTATTAGCTTTTACACTAGATAAATATTAGATTTAATTTAGTGAGAAATGAATGTACTGATAACTTATTTGACACTAGGTTGTTTAATTTTTGAGTCATTATTAAGCCATTTACCAAGCACAATTCAGCACCTCAAAAGTGAGGAATGTCTGCCTATTTTATATTTTATTTTTATAATTTAATATTGAATTTTTTTCAATATTAATCATCAGTTATTGTCTGTTAATCAGCCAGCTACTTGATTAATAATTAAATTATTCTTTCTGTAAAATGTATGAAAATGTTGAAACGGGCCTGACATTATTTCTCAGAGCCCAAAGTGACATCTGAAGTTTCTTGTTTTGTCCAAACGAGTCAAAACCCAAAAATACTCAATTTACTGAGATATAAAATAGGAAAAAGTAGCAGAGATATAGCAGCAATCTTCACATTTGCGAAACTGAAACCAGAGAATATTTGGCTTTTTTCTTGAAAAATTAGTGAAACAATTAATTGATTATCAAAATAGTTGCAAATTAATTTTTTCTTAATTGATTAATTGACTAATTATTTAATCTCTAATCGATATAGAAAATAATCTTTATGCAGCTCTAGTTAACATCGATATTTCCTTGCTGTAAAGTGGTACACACGATCATATACAGCACGTGTGCACAGCGACACAAGTGTGAAGTTCTTGTTTGTGAACCAGTGAGGGTCATGTGAGCACAAACATGCAAGGTGTGCATGTGTTTGTATGCATGTAGCCTGTTTACTTTGGCAGTCATTTCTCTTTGCTTTTGAGTGTCTGGAGGGAGGTGCCAGGACGGAGAGGGTTACGAGAGAAAAAGGACTTGAAAAAGAAGGCAAGCGAGGACTAGAGTGGTGACCTGGTGGGGGTAAAAGCTGGGATTGACTGTCTTAAGTAGAGGGGAGTTTGTGTGAGTGTGTAAATGCAAAAGTGTGCATTTGCCTGTGTGTCCATGTGTGATTCATTACTCCCACTGAGGAAAATGAAAAGAAGCGTCTGGCCACAGGCCCAGAGGGAGGAGATAGAGAAGGGAGCGAGAGAGAGAGGGAGAGAGAGAGAGAATGAGAGAGAGAGGGAGAGAGAGAGAGAGACATGCAGTCTGAATGAAAGCTCGTATGTGAAAGAGATACAAAGGAGGAAAGAGAGTTTTGTCGGTTGCAGAGCCACAAGTACTACAATGCATTCACACTGCACAGATTTGTATTGATTCTCCGTCCACACTCAGCTAGCTCAGCCAAAAACTCTTCGGAGTGGATGAATCTGAAAACAGTGCAGAAGAAGACAACAGAGCTTTTGGAAAATGATGTACTGCAAGCCTGCCTGTGTGGCAGTAAAGTTAAACCTTGTGTTTTGTTGAGATTCCGTGTTGTTTGGGGTCCCAAAGACTACACACGCTGCTGTATGTGTAAAAATAATACCAGTAACGGCTGCAAAATTGACCAATTTTATCCCTTTAAATACCAGTAAATTAATATATATTCATTTTTGTTTGCTAAAAAGTAATTCACATACCAGAAATGTACATTATGTTATCCTACAAAGTGACGTTATAAAACTCCAATAATCCAAAACCAAATCCTTACTTGGGATTTGGGAGCAGTTGTGCGTTGCAGATCTACCATCAACACCAAACAAAGATGTAGAATAGAAGTAGATGCATTTAACCAGATTTTCTCCAAACAGATATAATGAGACATTTTCTGTATTGGACTTCTGAAAACCATGTTTATAAGCAATTCTGATACAGAAGATGTTTTAACTCTCCTGTCATCTTTTTGTAAATGTTAAGATAGCTGAGCCCTAAATACAGGTGTTAATAAGCTCTATTTAAGTTGATTTAATCAGACCAGTTTGCAATCGTAGTGATTTATTCGACATCCCAGCACAACAGCACTGGAAATACTTTTTACTTTTATAAACCACAATCAAAGGACTGTTTTCTGCTCATTCTGTTGTTTAACAGCAGAATCAGAGAAATATGTTAATGAGGAAAACTAAATTTTGAGCTCAGCTATATTAAATACAGTAAAGGTTGGTGCTGGTTGATAAATTGTATTTTCATCATCATTACGGTTTGTTTTACAAAACCACAGTGCGCTAGTGTTAAGTTAATAGTGAATTGTTATGAAGAAGCTTAAAGGGAAGCTTCCTGTATGTAGACTGCTGGCTTCATTTGCCACAAATTTTGCATGCAGCCGCCCCTCTAGCTGCGTTGGCAGCAGAGGGAGGAGGAGGCAGGAGATGACCGATAGTGACCTTTGTCTGTATTCTTTATTCAACTTCACTCAATATTTTCATGTCAGGAATACTATTTAGTTTATTGACATCTTACATTTGTTTCCAGAGAGCTATAGAGTATAGACATTATATACAGTGACTCTGCTGCTGTAATCATTATTGCTGCTGCTCTCTAACCAAACTTTCATTATTCTAATCCTGTTCTAAATTGTATTACTTTTTTTAAATATTAAGAACCAATATGAGTATCAAAGAACCAGATAAGCTGTACTGTATTGATGAGATGAATAAGATTATATATCTACACCCGATGAGAGAATCCCCACTGTCTCACCGCTGCAACCTCAGCATAAGCCGTCCACAAACTTAAGGAAACCCCTGCGTTCACACACAGCATGTGAACATTTGACTTGTTAGATGGAGCCCTGGATGCATGGGCCATGCACTCACCCCATTTAGCCAATCAGATGAATCCCCAGCTACACTCAGATTAATTGATGTCAGTTTGGTGGTGACTATAAGGTTAGCCAGGACAATGTTAGAGGAGGACATAGGAAGTGTATATGCACTTCAATATTTGTTTGTTTATCGCAAGTCATGTTGTCATGGCAATATTGAATAATGTTATCGTTATATTATAGAGACCTTTACAAATGTGGATACATGTTGTTTTCACACAGTGTTTTCAACTTAAGGTAGCTGAGTGTAGACGTATTCTTAGATGTCCAATTGATTGTGTGTGTGTGTGTGTGTGTGTGTGTGTGTCTGTCTGTGTGTGCGTCTGTCTGTGTGCGCAGATCAGGAGGTCGGAGACGGCAGCAGCGGCAGCGTCGGAGCTCAGGGCTTCTCCATAAGAGCTTCTCCCAAGACCACCCCGCGGTGAGTATATACTCACACACACACACACACACACACACACACAGATCCCCCTCCTGCCCCCCACCCCACCACAAACCCCTCCCCATTTTTACATTCCTCTCTGGCCCCCCTCCGTCACCCATCCCCCTCTCTGCTTTTCCCTCCGCTGGCCCGTCGTCTCCTCTCTCTTCCTCTCCTCTCTCACACACACACACACACACACACATGCACACTCTCCCTTTCGCTCTTACCCCTACAGGCAATTCTTGCTCTCTCAGCCAACGATAACTTGTGTTTTTGAAGGTGGTAACCATCCTTCAACTCCAGTTAGAGCTTTTTTCTTGCTTTAATCACACATGGAAGGACAGTCTACTGATTTTCTGCATCTTCTCCATTTGGAAATATTTGCATGGATCTTTCAGGATGGGAATGTTGATGGTACAAATCCATTTTTGTTTGTTTCTACTACTTTGTGGGATGGATAATTTCACTTGATGAGGTTGGTGACTTTTTATCATGAACACTGCACCTGGGTCATTTCATGTTTTGCACTAAATAACTCATGGGAATTACAAAATTCAAAAGAGAATATTTTAATAGAAAAATTGTGACAGAGATAATGTTAGATTTTCTCTTTAAGTAGCAAATTTAACATAATTTTATATATTCTGGGGATTTTTCAATTAAACACTTTAATGACCTCATATTAATTTAGTTAAGAAATAATTTAATTTACATTTTTTTTGCATTCAGCTTTATTTTTTTGTATAATTCTATGATATTGACATTCATAAGCATGTCAATAGTATTTACATTTGCAGTGTGATTCAAAAGTAGAAAAGGTTTACCATCGCTGTCCGTTTTTTACTTTTTCCTCCCATTACACACCCTTCACTCTGTCCCTTCTCTCCTCTCCTGCTGTCCCTCATTTCCCCTCTTTCACACTCAACAGATTGTCTCAGCACACATACTGAGATTTATCGCACCAAGACAGTCCACTTCCCTTTTGCTGTCTCTCCCTCTTGCGTGTCTTCTTTCTTCCTCACTCTGCACGTCTTTTTTTCTCTCGCTCACACACACAGACAGAAAGCCTGGCCCCTTTTCATTAAAGACCACTGTAACAACAAATTGATGTAGTTTTATAGCCAGCAGTGTCTATGTTTGTCTGACGTTTATGTTGGGTCGTTAATCTCCCTATTGACCTCTCTATCTCTCCTTTTTTTATCCATGCTGTCTCTCTCTCACTCTCTCTGCCTCCATTCAGTTCTCCCATTGGTGGCCTGCAGATCCGCTATGACTCCTCGGGGTCGTTGCCGGGGCCAGGTCTGGGGTTGCTAGGGGCGGGGGGAGGCAGTGGGGAGACGCTGCCCCCGATGGCCACCAGCATAGAGCAGCTCCTGGAGAGGCAGTGGAATGAAGGGCAGAGCTTCCTGCTGCAGCAGGGAGCGCAGGGAGACGGTGAGAGGACACACATTCTGCAACACACCCAAAGACACACAAGCATGCACACACAAACACACACAGTGCATGGTTTCATTTGAGACTTTTCCATTCTAGTGCCGATACAATACCTGACTCTAAGCTCAGATACCACAGCAGTACTATTTTGGTACCTTTCTTAGATGAATATAAGAAAATGTTTTTACTTAACAAAAGAAGCCAAAGTTCTCAACAAATTCCTGAGCCAAACATTTCTGAAAAAAAGTTTCCTGTTCATGTGATTCATTTTTCTACAGTTATTAGTTCCTCTTTTCTAATATTCCGTAACGTTAGACATGGCATGACTGACTGAGTGACTGACTGACTTGATAAAGTTTGATGGACTGTGAAGTTACAGGAAACGACTATAGAAATTGTTCTGACCCTGACAATGTCTCATATGTAATATTTTATACATTTATTAGAATGTTGTTAATAACCCAAACCAAAAATACAGTCAGTCAATGCCGATCTGAACGTCCCTTCAGTGATCAATAGTTGCAGCCTAGTTGTTAGAAAGTTTGTCCTTCAAGTTGACGAGTCAACTTTAAGTTCCTGTGTCGGCAAATCCTCCTCTTGACTGAGTTGTCCTTGAGCACTGCGCTGAGTCTGTACAGGCATCAGGGTCACTGCTCTGAAGCTGACCTTGACCTCTGACCTCCCTGTAGAGTATATCTGTCCAATCAGTCACTGGGTATTTGAACAGAGCTGTGTGAAGGCTGAGCAGAGTTTCATGGTTTTGCCTAAAGGAAGGATTGGCCTTTTAAGAAAGTCAGAACGCTGGTATTCTCGCTTGTGAAAAACTCCCTCCAGCTCCATCCCAGAAGAATTAACACATTACGTCTATAATGTAGGTAAAACTGTTCGTGGTTGAAAAGCCTGTGTTGACAGACTGTCACAGGGATGATTCTTATTTTCATCAGTGCAAATTTGAAGGGGCCTTCTGTCATGCATTACCGGTGAGCTGTAAATTGAAAACCAGAGCGATAGCAAAATATTTTGAGCAGGAAGCAGAAGCTGTTGCCACTAAAAAACGCTCAGATTGGTCAGTTTTCTTATTCTTTATCTCTCTCTCTTTCTTTCTCAGTGGTGGGGATGTTGAAGTCTCTCCACCAGCTGCAGGAGGAGAACAGGAGGTTGGAGGAGCAGATTAAAACTCTGACCATGAAGAAAGAGAGACTGCAGCTTCTCAGTGCTCAGCTATCAGTGCCTTTCACCCCCACCTCAGCCTCCTCTGGTATGCGCACACACACACACACTCACACTCACAACTCAAAAGTGAATGATTTATAGTGAAATAAAGACACTGCTGAGGTAATTTGCAGTTGTAGAGACTTGTTTATTTAAGAAAGGCACAAACAGGTAGCTTAAGTAAGATTGTGTGGAAAAAGCAAGATGATGATGAACGCAGGTATACTTCAACTCAGTCCTGCCTCACTGCAAACCCTGGGCATTAACAGGATCTGCACCAACACAAAAACACACACAGACATACGTACAAGAGCTGAAACAACTAGTCCAGAGAATAAATTTCTACAACTACTTTGATAACTGATAATTCATTAAAATTTCTGCTTCTCAAATGTTAAGATCTTAAGTTTTTTTGTGTTTTATATTACTTTAAATGTATATCTTACAAAAACAAGAATTTTAAGACACCACAGGCTTCCAGAAGTTCTGATTGACAATTTTTTTTTTTTGACATTGAATAGACTAAGCAATTATTGATTAACTGAAAAAAAAATCAGCAGAGTAATCATTGAAATGAATCAATGAAAACAATCATTAGTTGCAGCCCTAATGCATACATAATCAGACACAGAGAGAATCAAAATCTCGGTTAATTTGTGTTGCAGATGTGAAAGGAGCCCAGCTTGGAGCCACTGACTCGTCTTTAGTTGTTGCAGCTCAGGTAAAGACAAACACACAACTCAGTTTGAACCCTCATCATCACGTACAAGACAGTACACTAACAAATAAATATTCATTAGTCAAGAGTTAGTGAAATGGGGTGCTTTGGTGGCTCGCCTGGTAGAGCGTACCTCATAGGTAACCACAGCGGCCATTGGCTGGAGTCCGACGGGACATGTCATCCCCGCTCTCCCTGCCTTTCCTGTCTCTCTCTCACTGTGCTATCACAATAAAGGCAAAAATGCAACAACAAAAAAAACGTTTAAAAAAAAAAAGCCGGTTGTATCAGCTAATGTCATAATGATTTTATATCTTACTCTTGGTGAACACAGTGAACTACAACAATCAATAAGATAAACTACATGATGTATCATCATGTTAAAAATGGATTATGTATGGAAGAGTTGTCATTAATGGTCTTTATCTCTGTGTCTCTCAGGACAGTACGTCATGTGGTGGCCACAGCAGTAGTGGCTCCACTTCCTCTCTCTCCACCCCTCCCTCCGTCTCCCAGAGCCCGCCCCAGCCGCAGCTCAATGGCGTCGCCACAGTGGGGACGACCCCGGCCGGGCTGGGTGGGGTGGCGGGGCTGATGGGTACACTCGGTGCAGGTAACGCACTGGGCATGGGGGGGATTGTCGGGGCACTGAACGGGGTCATCCAGACACCGGGGGGCACCGGCAGCCCTCACACTCACACTACGGGAGCAGCCACAGGCGTCACATTGCCCGTCAATAACAGGTACATCTGATGGCTGCTTTTACCATCCTACAGTATGTTTGGTGTCCTTGTCAGCTAGACCAGATTGTACCAGTTAAATAGAACTATGACTGGAAGGAGACAGCACAATAATGTAGTATGCTGTTTCATGGGCATGTTTACACAAAAATCATTGCAAGCAGTGTTGCATCCCTGGTCGTCACAAATCAAGCCTATGAAAATGTTCCAATAGCCCTAAATTGTTGTCTATTTTACTATTTTAGTTGTCAGCCCCTCTGTTGTCTCATCACATCCTGAAAAAAATACTGAAAACACCAGAATAAATTCAAAATGTCAGAGAACATATTTGTCTGGCAGCTTCATCTCTTGATTTCTAAAGACGTTGGAATGTGAACTTTATTGGGTCGTCTCTTTTTTGTTTCCTTTTGCTTGCGTGTTGGATTCTAGCAGCTCAGCAACTAGTAAAACCAGGTGAGACAGAAGTCAGTTGAACCTCACCACCACCTGTAGCTCCATTTTCTTCATGTCTGTCAGAGAGATCTTGGAAAAAATTATTCTTGTGTTTTGAAGTTTCTTGCTCTTCAGGGCAGATTCATGATTTGTTGTATTTGTTTTATGTACATTACATTTAGCTGCAGTCAGCAGTTTCTGTCAGTCTCCTCAGTGGAAACCTCTAATGTTTTGAGAATAGTATTACAGTATTGATTTGTCTTGTGTTAAGGTCTGATATTGTGTGAATAGTGTTTATTGTGTTTGTCTGACTGAGTTGTGTTTTGTCTCAGTGCTGCACGTCTTGGTCTGCTGTCTGAGCAGCACAGACTCCTCCTCCAGCAGCATCAGCTCCAGCAGCTGCTGTCCTCACAGCCTTCAGCGGTACGACACACACACACACACACACACACACACACACACACACACACTGCCATCACCACTGTCACACACAGTTAAACACACACAAAGACATCAAGCTACAATTTTCCTTTGGACAATGGCCTAAATCACCAAGCACAATAATTCTTTTTTTCTTCCTCCTCCTCCTCCTCTTCTTCACCCCACCTTTTTCTTCTCTATCTCTCATTGTTGTCCTCCTTACCACTCCATGTCTTTTCTCTCTTTTCTCTCTTTATTTTATTCAAACTTTTTTTTTGCACTGCATTTTTCTCTCTTTCTCTTCCTCTTTATTTCTTCTCCTCCTCCCTCCTTCTCCATCTTTGCTTCCCTCCACCCCCCAACCCCACACAGGAGCAGCAGCAGGTGTTGCTCTACCAACTGATGCAGCAGCAGCAGGACCTCCAGCAGCTGCAGTCCCTCTCCTCCTCTGCGCAGATTCCCTCCATCCCGCTCTCCTCCTCTCAGCTGCCCATCAACAACCTGCTGCCCGGCACCCAGGGCCAGGGCCAAGGCGCCATCACCGCCAACCCGTTTTTGGCGCTGCAGCACGCACATGCTGACACACACGCCTCGGGGGCGCAGAAGCCACGGCTAGCTGAGAAGGCCGTGGGCGTCGCAGGGCAGGAGAAGACATGACGGCAGATGTTCTTTTGTTTTTTGGTTGGTTTTTGTTTTTGTTTTTTTTAATAAATATGCAGAGATTTCTGGAGATCAGCCTGTTGGTCAACTTTGTTGTTCAGTGATGAGAACATTGGCAGCAGAAAAATCTGTGTCCTGGTAGATAGTTCCTTATAATGGTCTGTGCTAACACATTAGCACACACTTTGGAGAGTGATAACTGAAGACAAACGTAGGAATTTGAGCATTTCTTTTGTCTTTTGCAGTCACCAGCTCTAGTTGACCTAGTCAGGTTTATTTTTGCAACTTTTTCAGGTTACCGTTTTTACACAACATTTTGTGTAAATTTTTACTATTTATTTCCATCCAATTGTAGATTTCTTACTTTTTAGCTTTAGTGCTGCTTCAGGTTCTTATTTTGTCACTGCTGAGATAATGATTTTCATTTGATATGACTGGTAGTAACTTGGTGTATGTTAGTGTTGGTATTTAGCACCAGAGCTCATGGTGCGTCCGTTCTCTTCTCTCAACAGGTGAGTTGTCTAACAGATCAGCTTCCCAGAAACCTTTCCTTTAATTAGTTTCTCTCAATATTACCTTAATTTCATCATTCTGTTTCTTCACTGTTCTTCTTTTCTTTCTATTTTCTCTGTCATGTCCCCCTTTATTTCCCTCGTCTTTTTGTCTCCACATTTCTCTTTGCTTCTCTGCTTACATCCCTCTCAGCCTGGTCTCTCTGCTGTTTCACTCTCTCAGGGGCCTCAGCTAACCAGAGTCGTGCACTTAGCACACAAGCTAGCACACACAGAACTACAAACATGAAAAGAAAAATAGCAGAAATACATAAATATAAAAAAAAAAAAAAAAAAAAAAAAAAAAAACAACAATTCCCTACCACAAGACTTAACAGTAGCAGATGTATGTTTGACATCTGTCTCGCAGCGGTCCCGAGGGGAATATTGGGTGAGAGGCTTGTGAAAATATCCCACATGTTCTCACTGTTGCCTCTCTCCCCGTGTCTCTTTCACTCCTTTTGTGTAGATCCATTAATGTCAGTGAGCCAAGCCTCGTACGGTCACCACAGAAGCCTTGCTTTTCACTGTCTCTTCTCTGGGCCAGAAACAGGGGGCTCACTCAGGGAAGTGAAATGTAAAACGGAAAAATGAAAGGAAAAAACAAACAGCAAGTTGAATGTTCAGAGGGATGTATTAATCCACACAGCACAGCCTCACAAAGAGAAATTATGCAGTTGGTTGTCAGCGCGTGGAAGTCATTACATTTCATCCTCCTGATTGAGCCCCCTGCTGCACCTACCTCTCAAGCAGGACCAGCCTATCAGGACCTAAAAGGCCGACATCACCGGCCAATTAAAAACCCACAACAGTCAGGACTGGCCAATCAGGGTCCAAGCCCAAGTGCCTGAGGCCAAGGAGGGAAGGAGTGATTTATCTTCCTTTTACCTGTGTCCCTGTCACTCAGCCCAATTCTTCACAACGCTACTGGTGATTAAGCTGTGTTGCTAAGGCAACAAATTACAAAAACACTTAGTCACGTCAGGCTGGACGTGCCGTCTCTTTAATAAAACCAGGAATTATTATTCTGCTGCATTCTCTTCTATCAAAGCCAACTTTTATTGTACTTTTTATTTATTTGGAGTTTGTGTAATGGGCATAAGATGATATATTTTAAAAGCCCACTGGTGTTACACTTTAACATCATTTTGTACTACTGTGTAAAGTTTTGTCTTTTTTTTTTTCTTTTCTCCATACAGTCAAATCTTGCTGTAAACCCTTTTAATGACTTCTTCTCTGTGTCATGTGTTTGAAAGCTAGAAGCTACTTGATAGTTGGCTGATGGGAAGGGGGGTGTGGTTGTATATAGCTGTTTGTAGGGGGGAGGAAGTGTGTCAGAGGGATGTTCAGTGGCACAGTTTTTACCTCGTTAAATGTATATAGACCTTTCTCATTGGCCGTTGGTGTACATAAGTGATTGTGATTGGCCGCACTGGTGTGAAGGAAAGCCAATGAAGCCTCAGTTTGTGTGTGTGAATCTTTAGGACCAGGAAAAAGGTTGACAGTGACTGGACACACAAAGTATTAATTTATTTTTATATGTGCAGGGACATTGTGTTTCTTTTTTAAGTTTTTGCACCATTTTATTGATGAGAAAGTCATTTTATACTCTAGGCACCGTGTTTTCATCTGTGCACACATTTGTTCAGATCAGTTTTGTACAAAATAATGGGGGGTGGGGGGAGTCTGACATTGTAATTCAAAACACCAAAATAAAGAAACACTCTGGATAAAGTAACAGGAGCATTTGAGTTTTTTTTCCTTAATATAAAGCAGTTGGTTAAAAATATACATTGACAGTGAATTTGATCAATTGTAAGAGGTCTGTATTCTCAAGGGAATTTATTTGCACCGTACTGAGCCATTTACACCTGAATTAATACTGAATATCCAAGCACATCAAGTTTTTTTAAGTGTTTTAATTTTCTTTACTGCAATAAAACAAATTTTTTTTTGAAAATGTCAATATAATGCAGAGTTTTTGTTTTAATTTTTGTATGTATATTTTGTCTTAAATACTATTATTGGGCCATTTTAGAACTGTACATACGCAGATGTCAAATTCACATACACAGCATATTAAATGTGCAAAAAAATAATAAAAATACTGTGGACCACATTCACCAATAAATAGTGCCACATGTATAAGTTGGCTGTAATCTATACAAAATATATAAGTTTTTAAAAAAGTACATACTATAAAGCTGAAACAAGCTGTATTTTTTTTGATCAGGCGTTTGATATGACCCATTTGGTAACTGCTGATTGGTTGAAAACTAAGTTAGTTTTGTTAATATATACGGGGATGAGGAAAGAAATTGCCAGTTAAATGGCTGTTTCCAGTTATAAAGTTTGCAATAAAAATGATATTAAATTGTATTGTGAAAAGAGTGAAGTGACGTACCTGGCTTGTATTATATGGCATTAATTACACTGAAAATAATGGCAAGATATGGCAGCAGCAGGATGTGATTTATTCAGTAATGAGGGGGAGGAAAATGAATAATCATCAAGCTAAGCAGTGCCAATACAAGCTGAACATCTTTAAATTTAAACAATGTGCTTCAAGGCTCCTGTCCTAACAAATATGCACACACACCCCCCAAAGCTGATGACTTCCAGCTGCCAAGATACACCAGTGTGTGTGTGTGTGTGTGTGTGTGTGTTTAGAGGTGGGGGCACGATTCAGCTACATCTGCTTCTGTCCTGGTAATTAAAAGCTCACTTTCCTCCTGCACCCCTGCTCCCCGAAAAATACACCCATCTCACCCCCTTCAGGAGTTTTCAGTCCCTCTCCTCTACACACACACACACACACACACAATCACAATCTAACCTGCATTCAACAACACAATCCCCCTTTTTTTCTTTACCCAAGCACTTGCTCACTCACCCCTCCCACCCCCACCCCCTCTCCACTCACTATCAGCCCTGTCAATCAAAGCCAGGCTGTTTAAACACCATACACCCCTCCACCACCACCTCCTCCTCCTCCACCACCCAGGACCTTCTCTATTATGAGCCTCCACCATCAACACCAGTCATAATAGCAGAACTACCCATGCACGCACACACACACACACACACACAGGGCAGAGCTGCTGTGTCCATCATCGATCACACTCCCCATAGAAACCCTCCCTGGGGGTGGGAGGGCTTAGCAGCTGATGGAGGACCCCTGTGTGCTGCCCGACCAGGTGCCTGATCACAAATTCAAAACATTACTAAGCCCTGGTGTGAGAAGACAGGAGATCTCTCCCTCACTCTCTCTCTCTCTATCTTGCTCTCTCTCTCTCTCTTTCTCTCTCTCTGTCACACACACACACACACTCTCAGACACACAGAGAGTAGATAGCGGGCCAGCAGGAGGGTTAAGCCCTGGATGATTAGACAAATGTAGGGCAGATATCTGTGGCCTCAGAGGCGAGCTGAGCGGCTGTCACTGAGGAATGCGGTGCAGCTTCATGGATACCTGCCTCTGACTGGGCAGGCATGGTAACTTTCAGTTTCTGCTTTCTAGTGTTTATTCCTCTGCTTCAAAATGAAGTATTTTAATTGTTTTAGGACACATCAGCCAAGGCAACCAGGCTGGAGAGCAAAACTGCAATCAAGAAAGCTTGAAGCAAAAGGGAGACGTGGAAGTGGAAAAGAAAGTAGAGCTTGATTTGACTGTGGATTTTATTTGTTTTGTCTTGATTGCATCCATAGAAACCAAATGACACATCTTGAAGTGATTTGACTATTGAAATTTTACAACTGCACTGTACACACACATTTTACTACATTCACAATTTAGGTGAAACATCCTAAGTTATGAGAGTAGCTTGCCACAAATAAAAATGTTACGTTTAGCATTGCTGCAAGGCAGAATTTGACTTGTAAGTTTGTAGATCCAGAAGACCTTTTAAACGAAACACAAAGAGCATTCAAAATATGATTTTGCCAAGATAAAATCCTTCAAAATAGATTGATGTGATGGGATGACACAAAAGAAAAGAAAGTATCTCGAAGACAAAATCTAGATTTCGGGAGTTTTCAGTTGTATTCAGCTGCTTCTTCTACAACCCACAATTAAAGCCGCACATTTACAAGTTTCTAGTACAACCAGTCCACACAGCTACAGGGCCAGGATGCCTCTAATTCATCACAGTCCAATGAAAACCACATGTCTCCAAATTTTACATTTTTCAGACAAACTGTTGCTATATGGATTGAAAAAATATTCCTATTTGTTGCATTGAATAAATCATTTAAAATCCATTCATCATAAAAAAAAAATGAATTGTCACAAAGCTGAAAAAAAGGCTGTTGTTCTTTCTGAACAGTTGAGATACATAGTTTTTCACAGGACATTAAATTTCATATACTCACAGTATTTGTTCCCATCATCTTTCCCATCCTGCAGTGCAGCGCAGACGCCACACCCCAGCCGAGCAGAAATGAAAGCAAAACCATAAAACAAGTTCACCAAGTGCCATGAGTAATTCCTACACAGGTTTTGGCATATGTTTGGTAATTCAGTTAAATTATTTAATTAGACCTCAGCCTCAAAGAGAGAGAGCAAAGAGCAATAAAGCTGAGAGAGGCTCCGGTGTAATAAACCATTAGCAGGAGGAGGCAGCCGCTGGTGTGTACAGTAATGCAGTGTAAATCATCACAGAGTGGCTGCTATTAGGAGGCTTAATCCTGGCCAGAAACCTGCAGTCAGCTGCCAGGGGCCCTGATCCGGTGCCGAGTGGAACCAGATCTGGCAAACAGAGGTGTTTAGGGTTGGGGCAGGAGGAAGAGGAGGAGGAGGAAGGGTATAAGGAAAGTGTAGGGGGAACAGCTGAGGAGATTCCCAGGGTACATGTGTGTGGATGGATTTGTGTGTGTGTGTGCGTGCGTGCGTGGGTGCGTGCGTGCGTGTGTGCCTGCCTGCCTGCCCCCCACAGGTCTCTCTCCTGTTGGATAATGGTGGCGAGGAGAAGCAGCAGGATTCAGCCTCATCCCTCTTCATTCTTAGACAGCTCGTATTCTTCTGGTAAGTGACTCTCAGTGCCCCCGCCACCCCCCCTGATATGTATACACGTGCACACACACATGCACACACACACATGCATGCAAATCCTCCCCAGGACCCTGTCTCTGTTCTCTGCCTCCCAACTGAATGACACCTAGCAGAGTTTCCTTGAAACTCCTTGATGCAACAGCAACACACATGTAATGACTGAGGGATAAACACAAAACTGGACAAATTACAGTAAAAGGCAACATAAGTAAATATTTTTACTTGGAAAGTCAAGTCAGTTTTGTTTTGTATATAGCTCAAAAAATGAAAATGTCTCTCAGGGGGCTTTACAATCTGTACAGCACCCTCTACCCTAAGACCCTCCCTCATTATGGATAAGGAAAACCTCCATAAAATGACATTGTTTGAGTAATACTGAATAATATGAATACTTCCAGTTTAGACCATTAAAATCAAACTGTTTTACAACCACCATTCACACTAAAACACTGTCGAATACACAAGACACCATATGGCTGATGTGGTCAACAGCAGCGATGAATAGTAAGAGCTGAGAAATAATCATATCTGTATAATATGTCTTATACATAAATGTTAAATAATTATAAAGAAAATAAAGCTGTGGGCAATTATGAAAAATATTGATTACAAAAGTAATACATTTTATTTCAATTAATTCAAGGTTTTTGTAAATTTAAACAAGTATATATTTGCAAAATGAAAAACCACAAAACAGTATAATAGGAGGAAGTTCTATTGGCTCTGACGACAAATGGATGTTGTTAAAATAAATATTAGAATATTTAGAATGATGAAGACATTTGCAATGAAGACATTTTTGCAACAGTGCAGGAAAAACCTCCAAATCCCTGTTCTCACTGACCACACAGTCCCCAGTCTGTGTGTGTGTGTGTGTGTGTGTGTGTGACAGAGAGAGAGGGAGAGAGACAGAAAGTACTCTATCTTTCTATCTATCTATCTATCTATCTATCTATCTATCTATCTATCTATCTATCTATCTATCTATCTATCTATCTATCTATCTATCTAGTTTAAATATTAATTTGTTCATCTTTGTCTTCTTGGCTGCCATCAAAGCCCCATTGCAAAAATAATTAAAGTAATTAAAAAAGTAGACCTACATAATATAAGTAGAATGCTACTGTTTATGTAAGCTATGTTTTGGTTATATATAGGCTATTTAATAAAACTTTTATTTTGAAGGTTTTGAAGACTTCGGTACAGTGCAAACAACTGGAGAAATAAAGAAATAGTCTAAAAATAATAATATCAAAATGTAGTTTGGATATAATATAGCCTACTATAGCCTCTAAATAAGTTTGGAAAATATGAAATGAATTCAGATCTGTCGTATGTGTAACACGTATAAAAGAAGAGTTTCAGTAGGTCACGGTTCTTTCATCGCCTCGGTGTGTAAAGGCTTCCCGGGACTCAGCGGCGCCTGGTTCACTCGCCTGCCGCGCGGAGTGCAGCCCTGCTCGGTCAGAGAGCTGCCTCTGCCCCACGCGGCTTGCGACTCCTAATACCGGCGAGAAGAATGGAGCTCGGAAAAGCGCACGGAGGAAAACTTCGGTGTGCACTAATGTTCATATGCATGCAGCGGGAAAAGGAGCTGTTCTGAATAAGTGATTTTCTGTTGTCTGCTATTCCCCTTTGAAAGGGGAAATGCAGCTCTGCAGCACAGACCGTCTCCACCGAGGGGAAGAGTTCACAGTCGCAGCCCCGCCGCTCACATTAACGTCTGTACCGTGTGCACACTCATCGTTATATTGACGCATTTACGATTTTCAGGAAATCTAAAACCGTGTCAAATGTTGGAATAAGCTACAGAACAACACACCCACTCCCCGAAATTATTACTATAGAAAAACACGAAGTTCATTTACTAGGAAGCGATTAGACTCCACTGTCTTTGGCGAGTCTTGTGTTTTCACCTATTAGATCGAACATGTAATATACATATAGCATTATGTTCTTGTATAATGCCTCATCAAAGCCTATAAGGAGCCTAGGCGTTTTAAATATGTCAGCTCATGATTTTGTTTTTATAGCCTACCGCTCTGTAAAATCATATTTGATCAATTTTCCTAAATGGAGTTGTAGTGAGGTTTTGGTAATCCCGTGTAGCCTACTTCTCCACTACATTACAATAATGTCACTACAGTGGGATCAACTACTGGTTAGTTGATCGTTTCGCTGTGATGTTTGTTTCGTTGTGTCCCATGTGTTATGACGACCTCCAGTCTGTTGTTTTGAAGACCATCGAGCAGAACAGCCAACTGCAGGGAAGCCACATGACCCGCTCAGAAATGTACTAGCTAAATTATGTATAAATTTACTTTAACTCATTTAGAAAGCCCTCTTTTCTATGCATTAGGCATTTTTCTTTTGGCTTTTATGTGTCATGTTGTTTTAAAGTGTAATTTATTGTATTTATTTATATATTTATCCACAAGAAATCACAAGCTAACATACTGGTTTTTACATTATAACCTAAATTGGAAACAGAATAACACCAAAAAATAATGAAGCTATAACTGAAATTCCTGATACATACAGCACTCAAGTGCAGCCTAAAGACACAGAAACAATGCATTTTCCCTCAAAATACTCACATCCTGCCTACATTGCATTTCCCCTGCATTTCCTATATTTACCATCAGGATGAATGGGGCTCTGGGTGAAGAATGAAACACCATTACAAGGACAGGTGGTGCTGGCAGAGATGAATGTAATCTTGTGGGGTAATAATGAATGTGACGGGATATAGATCTGAGATGAGATCTGGTTTGATCATCAGGTAAAAATAGATCAGTCACCGGCAGATCATTACTGATAATTACTTTCGAATGGTTGGCTCTGTGAGAGGTCTATATCATTAAATAATTCCAGCCTTGGTTAGTGATGGCAGGTTGAAGGAATTTCATGTGTGTGTGTGTGTGTGTGTGTGTGTGTGTGTGTGTCTGTATGTGTGTATGTGTGTGCGTGCGTGTGTTCATGTATAATAATTACATTAAAAAAATTATAGAGCAGAGGAGAGGTGTATTATTAATTATTCCTTCTTTTGTACATGTTGTCAAGTGAGAAATTTGATTTTAGTATTCATCAAGCATTTGTAGTTTTCATGGACGACAAATTATCAACCTCAGGAAACCAAATCCTCTGATGTTTGTCCCTCTGCCCCTGTATGTGTGTATTTTTATGATTAGCTAATAAACACCAGGGAAAGGCTGCAGAAGAAAGAGGGGTGGTTTCACACTTACAAACACATGAGGGCTGCCCTGAGCGGCCGAGGGATGAGTGCCTTGCTCAAGGACACTGCAGTGAATTAAAAGGTGTACAGTATGTAGTCCCTGTGGAGACTTGAAGCTAATTCCTAGTATTGAATTCTGGACATCAAGATTGAAGAGGAATCAACCACTGCTGCAATCAGGATAAATGAGCGAACAACAAGCATGTAAAGAGACCTGGGATTTCTCCAATGGCAACAGCTATTAAATGGTATACACCCAGGCTGCGTAATGGTACAGTCTGATTTCAGTGAGTGTGTGTGTGTGTGTGTGTTTGTGTGTGTGTGTGTTTGTGTGTGTGTGTGTGTGTGTGTGTGTGTGTGTGTGTGTGTGTGTGTGTGTGAGAGAGAGAGAGAGAGAGAGAGAGAGCCCTCCCCCTCTCCTGTTCCTCCACCTATCAACAAGCCTCATTTATTATGCAGACTGGAGACCCCTGGGCTGGAAGGGAAGGATAGTGTGTGTGTTTTGGAAGTGGGAGGGTGTGTGTGTGTGTGCGTGCATGTGTGTATGTGTGTGTGTGGGGGGGTATTACATTTGATGCCCACAAGAGCAGGCACACACAGAAACACACACAGCTGATTCAGTTTCCTTGCTCACAAATACATGCGGTGGGAGTGAGGGGCTGAGAGAGGTATGAGGCTGCAGAGAGAGAGAGAGGGAGATCTGTGTGTGCAAATAATTATGTATATGTGTGTGTTGGACTTGTTGCATTAACTCTTATGACTTTTCAAAAATTTTGTCCAATTAGTTTGATTGCTGTGAAGTTTTTAAAGATTCATAGTGTGTCTGTGTATGTGTGTGTGTGTGTGTGTGTGTATGTGTGTGTGTGTGTGCGTGTGTGTGTGTGTGTGTGTGTGTGTGTGTGTGTGTGTGTGTGTGTGTGTGTGTGTAATGTTTGATCATATTTGTATGCGATCACACAGACACTGAAAAGCACACACACAAAAGAGCTGGTATGTGTGTGTCCCAGCTTGTGTCTCCCCGGAAAGAGAGAACACAGAAGGCCACACCTGGTGAACTGTAAATACACTTCACTCTAAAACACATCTGTTGACACAGCTAATACAAAATGTTTCACTCATTTTTCACAGAAATTTGATCTTAAAAACAGTTGTGACGTGTTGATTGCATGTGAGGTTATCTAAGCAGGAAAACAAACATTTTTATGGCTAAAGATTGGGGAATATGATCCATTAATTGACAAAAAAATCTTAAATGATTTTCCTCAAAGGGGATTTAGACTTTAATGCTGCCAGGAGCGACAGCCAACTGTCCTAGTGTAAGCTACCACGATTCTCCCATAAGGTAAAGCAGCTTGTGCAGGCAGAATTAGTCATGTAAAATCCTTTTAAGTGTGGGAAACTACATTTAATTCAGCACTTGGTGCTTTACTCGAGTATTTCTATTTTATGTTGCAATATACTTCTACGCCACAACATTTCAAAGAGAAATGTATTGTATTTCTTTACCACACTACATATATTTGACAGTTATAGTTACTGCTTAACTTCAAAATTAAAGTTGCACTTCAAACCATGAGCTTATAAAATACAATACATTGTTAAAGTTATTTTCCAAGCTTTTTGGCTTCTCAGAGGAAAAATTATCTGGTACACATGTCACATTTCACATGTCTATGAACTGTTAGGTCCACCAGAGAGGCATTTACCCTCCAAACGTCTCAGATAGTTTCAGTGAAATAAATGAAATAAAGAAAATATCCAATTTTCCCAGAAAAAAACAAAATAAAGAGAAAATTTCAGTGTGAATATAGATATATGTTGCAGAACTTTCTCTTTTCTAACTCCATTAAACATCTCACAACCCCTCACATTTATCTGGTGACCCCTGGGGCTCAACTCTCAGGTTGGGAAACACTGGATTAAACTGTCTGACTGTATATGTAGAAGTTAAAAGTGAGTGGTTCCACTTTGACCAGATATGCTACAACAGCAAATTACTATTTACACATTGTTGCATAAGTGTTAATAATAAGTGGCAGGGGTACATATACTTTTAATGCTTTAAGTTCACATAGTTGATAATATATCTATATTTTTACTCAAGTAGAATTTAGAGTTATTCAGAGTTTTTTTTAATACTGAATTGTACTTTCACTTCAATAAAAGATCAAAATAATTCTTCCACCCCTTTAAGTGTCTCAGTTATAAAGAATATAATTAAAAAAAAAACTATAAGTAAGTTTGATGCAGCACCAACTATAATATTGATCAACAAGTGACAGTTTCTTTACTCATTCAGTTTGGTCTCCTGACACTGTCATAGTAACACATTGTTATACCAAAGACACTATGTAACTGAACACATTCATATCTGTTTATCATTGGCTGCGCAGAAACCCATCAGATCTGAGTTACATAGGGACAGAGCTCAATAATCTGCCCTGACACACTATACATGATTATCTAAGGGTATAAAAAAAACCAGGAAGTGCATATTCCCATAACCGGATGGTATTTTTTTGATATTAAAAAGTTGTATTCTCCATTAGTCTTGCTCATTCCAAGCTGTTGACACGCATTAGTGGCACAATTATAAAAGCTGTGGTCTAATCTTTTAAAAGTCCCAGGGTAATGTTGGAAATGGCCAGAGGAGAAGGGGAGAGGGGGATGGAAGAGGGATAAAGGGAGAAAGGGGAGGAGAGAAACTCAATCTAAAGCACCAGGTGCACCTTTTGTCGACATAATCTCCCAACCCTTGAGACCGCGCACACACTGGCCAACATATACAGCCTTTCATACGTACACACGCTGCTTTTTCGACCAGGGGATTTGGATCCTGCTTTGGCTCTGGTCATATGTAAAAAGGACACTCAGGTCACTGGTTTGGTCCACTGTGATTTAACCACACTAAGGTAAAAGCAATAGGACAAAGCCTTTAACGTTGCATTGCAGTGATCATCTGGATTTATCACAACAAGTTGACGTACTGTATGAACTGAAGTAAAAAGGATACCTATGCAGATAAATGGCAAACAAATGTCTTGAGTGGAAATGCTGTCACATGTAAAAAGCCACGTGTGAATTTAGAGCACATGTGCTAAGCTACTTGAAGTGTTTTCATGTGTGAACCAGTTTTCACATTGTATTCTCACAACAAATATTTCTGCCTAAGATAGAAATAAAAACTTGTCTTAATATTGTTACTCATGCAAACTTTAATTTGGAAACACTTTATTTTAACCCATATTTTACAAAGCAGTATGTTATGAACTATTCATAAATGGTTTGTATAACACTATACTATATAAAACCATTTAAAATGTAGTCTTTATTAATGTGCTTCTCAACTAAACATCCTCATATGAAGCATGAATTCTTGCCTAAATGATATAGTTTTAATCATATATATCTTTGACTCATAAAAGACACGTACTGTACACATTTATTGTAA
Source organism: Seriola dumerili (assembly GCF_002260705.1). Classification (NCBI taxonomy): domain Eukaryota; kingdom Metazoa; phylum Chordata; class Actinopteri; order Carangiformes; family Carangidae; genus Seriola; species Seriola dumerili. Next base: position 578,539 of record NW_019175077.1, read on the forward strand.
ACCTGACTATAAGTGACTGTGAGTTATAGATTTCTATAAAATGATGTTTATTAACTAAGTTTGCTTGTGTGTCATTATATATCATGACATAAATTTAAAGATATTTTGTCCAGCATTCTTTGACTGTTCATGCACAAGTTTTGGGTGCTTCAGATTATCTTATTGTTCAGTATTCATGCTTCATATGAGACGTCACAATTGTAGACAAATACATGATAACTCAAAGCGACAATGTGTCACTTTTAAAAGAAGAAAAAAGAAAACGCTCTCTTCCTCTCACAGATAAAAAAGTGGAATTCATACGCAATAAAACGCAGCAGTACTCAACTGAACCCAGTCAGCCTCACTTTGGTCTGGTACAGCCAACAGCTTATGGTGGCTAACGTTAGCTCACTGCAGATATATTTTGCTTTGTAACTGTGTGTTTGCTCTAGCTCTATGTGTGCCACTGTTACACTGTGTTTTAATGTCACTTGTGACCAAAGCGCCTGCTGTTCAGAAAAATGACTGTTTCATTTTTGCTTATGTTACATTACTACATTGTGTTATGATGTCTTACAAACTACACTAAACTATATTAGTACTATATTAAACACTGCTTATAAATGCTAAATAGGGGGATTTAAAAGAATGCAAGTAAGTAAAAATATCTTTGTGTTTACATATTTTTCATGGAGTATTTGCAGATGGTGATAAAAACAAATTCTTCAATAGAAGGAAATACAGAGCAGCAGTGGAATGAAAGAATGCTGTCCGTGTGTTTGTGTGTGTGTGTGTCTGTGTGTGTGTGTGTGTGTGTGCGTGTGCATCTGTGTATTTGTATTACTCATGTTGTGGGGCCATAAATCTGGTTCACATTTTGGGGACCCGACCTCATAATGTAAATCATTAAATTTTAGTTTAGGTTAAGTTAAGGGTTGGAGTGAGGAAAGTAGTGGTTATGGTTAGGGCTAGGGTAAGTCATACAAATGTAAATCAGAGTATTGTCCTCTGAAGTGACAGAGACACGACTGTGTGTGTGTGTGTGTGTGTGTGTGTGTGTGTGTGTGTGTGTGTGTATGTATGTGTGTTTGTTGAAAGGAACAAGACCTGGGCTCACCCACTGTGAGCCTACAGTCATGTATTGATGCCTGTCAATCAGTCCACAGGGAGGGAAATCAAATATCTGCCATTTGAAAATAAAAAGCAGTAGTTGTTGTTGTTGTGCATCCAAAAGCTTGAAATGTTGAAAACCTTGGATTGTACAAAAACACACCCTTGAATAACGTTACAGCCCATGTTAATCAATGGCTCTTACCACAGTGGATTTAAGCAGACTGGGCGCCCCTTGTCCACAATCCCTCACCCGTCATCCTTTAAGCTCGACCCCTAAACTCCTGTAAAGCCTCAAGTGGGGACAAAGCCAAGGACGGAGCAGGCTGCTCATTGTGATTTAATCTCTCGCTGTCTCTCTCTCAACTGCCAGAACAAACATCAAACATGGCCTCCTTATCAGGACAGCCCTGCTCTATCTATCTATCACCAATCAATATCTCCTGTTCTGTGTGTGCAGGCGTGTATGTGTCTGTTTGTGTGAAAACCGGTCTCGAGGGCTGCGCTAACTAAGGTCAAAGATCAGGTATAACCCTCCAGCGTGGAATGACAGATGTGGCCTGAGGAAAACAAGATAAAAGAAAAGGAGAAAAAAAGGAAGAAGGGGGAGATTTATACCAGTTGCGTGTGTTCTACACAACAGATCATAAACAACATGACCTGTTGTTATTATTGCTTCTGTTATTTCTGCAGCAGGTATAGCTCTGCCTGAGGCAGCGGGCAGATGCCAGATCAGCTTACCTGAGTGAAAGTCCGCTTTGAACAATGGACTGGAGGCTTTGTCATTGACCAACTACACTGTCAGTGCAACTAGATACACACAGTGGTGAATGTACAGCATCTCTTTATTAAATGCTTCCTTCAGTCACAGCGAATAGGAATGAATATCAAAAGGCATTGGCTTCATGTGCTTCCTGTTTGTGGCGAGAACCAAATGTTACGCTGAAGTCTTTGACCACCATATTCAACGCACACACACACACATACACATACACCAGAGCTAGTATAGACGCATGAAAGCCATTTTCTCCCCTGCACAGACACGAATTAACGTGGAAGAAAAAAAAAGTAAGTGTATGCATATGCATCAAGGGGAGGGAGGCTCCTAAGGTGATGTGACACTCTGTCTGTGTTTCTATTCACCGTGAAACAGCTCCATAAAGCTGCAAAATGTTGCCAGAGCTGCAGCCCGCTGCAATGGCTGTTAGAGATAGATGGAGAGAGAGAAAGAGAGAGAGAGAGGGAGGGGGGGGTCAATCCTTTGTTCTGTCAAGGACTTAACACAATCAGAGTGTACAGTGTGTCAGGAGCGCACAGGCATATATCAACTTCAATCTCTTTTTAATGAAAAATCCTGCCCTCTCTAATATGTGCAAATTAACCTCTTCTCCTCCCTTCCTCGCTCCCTCCTCCCCTCCAGAAATTTCCCGTCCCCTCTCCCTCTCCCTTACTGAGGCCCCTCAGCTCTCACTCTTTTTCCTCTCTCTCTCTCGCCACCCTCTTCTCTGTCCCTCTTCTTCCTCCTTTTCTGCAGTTCCTCTCTCTCTACATGCTTCACTTTTGCCAATTTTTCCATCCCTGTCTTATTCAGCCATGGAGGCGAGAGCAGGGAAGTATTGGGAGAGACGGAGACTCCTGCTTCCTATTAGCTTGTTGCTTTAGCCACCCAACCCCCACAGCAATTATCTACATCAGTTAGTTGTAAAAAAAAAAAAAAAAAAAAAAAAAAAGGATTAAAAAACAAAGCAGAAAAAAAACATCCTAAAGTCAGTGTCCAGCAGCAGCAGCAATATTAAAATTCACCCTCCATCCTCCTCTGCTCTCTTTGGTTTTCATCTCTGCTGCTTCAACACTCACGCCGAATCATGCTATTACCCTGATTATCCTGATGAGTTGGTCAGATCCTCGCCTTCTCATTCTGCCCATGCTGATCATAATTTAGAAATTACACCTAATGAGGAATTTTTAAAAACACGGCGGCCGCTCTGTGCTGCCAGCTCCACGCCGTTCCCTGCCCTAATGGATTTCCTGGTATGGAATCCATTTTTCCCCCCTTTCTGCCCTGCAGGGGGTCCGGCTAGCCAGGCCCTCCCTCCCTCCCTCCTCCGCTCTCACCCCCTCCCATATCCCCTTCCCTCCACTCCCTCCCCTATTCCACTAATTGGGGGCGACTGGTTTTGGTGAAAAGAAGTCATAATCATTGTTTCTGCTGCTAATTTAAGTGGTTAAGTGTACGGGATCAGCTCGCAGAACGAGGAAATGAGTATGATTAAATTTACATTTTTTAATCTTAACAGCTAAAGTGCCAATTTCCTTTTTATGGTTTTGTTGGAGGTTTTTGAAAGTTTAACTCCATCTGGCAGTTTGCACAAGATAGATGCATATGCTGGCGCTTTCATGTGTTTTTTTGGTTTTGTTTTGGTTGAGTTTCTTCAATTTTTTTCATTCATGCAAATACACAAAAAAAATTATTAGGATGCCAAAAACAACATTTTTTCATAAATCATAGCTTGATCTTATGCTACAAATAAAGACAAGAGTGAGTTTAATGACAGGGACATCAGAGAATAAAAGCTTTTTTCACATTTCTCTTTATTTTATGGAGGAATGTGATCTGTCAAATGTCTGTGGATTAGTTTTAATCTGACCTACCAGTCCCACAAACACCTGTATGATGTGTGTGTGTGTGTGTGTGTGTGTGTGTGTGTGTGGAGGGGGTATTTCGCAGAAATAGGGGGAACAGACACACACACTCACACAGGCACGCATGCAAATCAAAGCCATCAACAGCTTGTGATGAAGTGAGACATCGTGGCATAAACAGAGTGTGCCGTTACCATGGAAGCCACTTTCACCTCACAGGCCGAGAGAGACAGGCCGAGAGACAGAAAAACACAAAGAACCAACGAGACAGGGAGGGAGTGACAGAAAAACAGTAACAGACAGACATACAGACAGACAGACGGACAGACAGACAGTGTGTGACGAGCTCTCCTTCAGCAACATTTAATAGCTTTTCAAACCCTTCTGAGCTTTTCACTAGTTTCCTGTCCCTGGGAAAGAACCACTGTATTTGTACAGTAAGTGTTCCAGAGGAAAGGAAAAGTTCATTGAAATGTTGTTTAATAGCTTGGTGAACATTCACAAGTTTAATGAGCACATCACAAAGCTACAGAAGCAGACGTACAGTGAGGGTTGGTGGGGTTTGTGGTTTTGGAGTCAATGCTGCCCACATTTTCGTCCTTTTTTTGTTTGATTCTACTGAAGGTGCCTGCCTAATTTGTGATAACTTTTAACACAGTATATATATATATATATATATAATGTTTTATCTATTGTATTGATTTATTGTTCATTTTCTGGTTTGAGAATTCACAAGCAAATTTTTCACTTAATGACGAAAACCATAAACAAGATTTCAAATTCACTCAGATTGAACTGGAGCAAATAAGTGCCTTCATTTTGTGCGTAGTACTGAAAGTCCACTTCACTCACCAATTTATAATAATCAAGTCTGTTGCAGGAAATTGAACATAGCGACCTGGTCATATGACATCAAACAGGCCGTCCAAGCCGAGAATCACAAGCAAAGGGTACTCCAGATATCTCCCTTCATTTGGCAGAGACACTAATGACAAATTTCCTTCCTTTATACTTTATAAATGATTCATCTTAGCCAAATGGAAACCTTTATCCATTTAATCCAGCTCATTTTCTCTCTCAGAGCTGTAACAGCAGGTTACATAACTTCTACAAAGGGCATGACAGAGATTGTAAAAGAGGAAATTAGCTTAGATGTGCCTTTAAAATGTTCCACCATTGTTGAGAATTCAAATTTCTGCTCATGACGACGCGGTTTGCTTTGGGTCCGAAATCCCCCATGTCGCTTTGTTTGCTTACCATTTCCTTGCAATCAGTAATTTAGCATGTTGGGATTTTTTTAAGATCCACAGTGCTTTGTCCACCTCAAAGCCTGATTGCTGCCGAATGAAAGAAGCAACTAGACTCCATACCTTTTCCGAAAAGGTCGGATGAGCAAGGCCGCTGTAGCGATGCTAGCTTTGAAGGTTTGCCAGAGAGGCTACAGGAGGTAATCAGAGGAAAATATGTCCTCTCCTCCTCCTCTTCTTTTAGACCTCCATTAGACCAGCCTGCCTCTGTCTGGGAAAATTGATTTTCTCCCTCCCCTCCTCCTCTCCTCTCCTCTTTTTTTCTTCTCAGGTTCCATTTGAGGCTTGTTCATCTACTCTCAAGAGCAGTTCTGTGAGACAGAGAGAGAAAAGAAAATAGTTAGGCCACGACAGGTTGTTCACACATATAGTTACCCACCCCCAAAAGCAGCCACTGGGGCTCGAGTCTCATCTCTGTCATCTGCAGACACACAGAGGCCTGCAGTGGGTTGAACCCATTTCTTTCCATTTTTTGTCTTTACTGATCCTCATCTGCCTAATCCTTTCCTTCCTCTGCTTTTCATTCTCCATTTCTGCTGCTCTTCCACCAGTCCCCCCCGCCGCCCCCCCCCCCCCCCGAGCCAAGTCTAGGATCAATGCACCATTGATTTTCCTATCAATGAACATTAGTATGGATCAGACTGCTACTTGCACCGCCCTGCCCTGAAAACCACACACACACGCACACATACATGCGTACACACAAATCGCCTGTTGCCACAGGAACTCCAGATTTCATCACTGCTCAGCAATGAGCACAAAAAAGGACAAGCTAGATGCTGTGGACAAAGGAAATACAGCAAGGAAGACAGCAATAGAAATAAAGGCGGTTGGGATTGATAAAGGAGAGGTTCTAGTTGAAAGCACAGGAGCCAATCAATGAAAGGAGTGACAGAAAGGGTAGGAAATGAAATCAGACTGAGCAGAGTTAGTGTTTGTTTCTGCGTAAAGGAAACAGTCATCGGTCAACTGCCTGCTAGTCGATTCACTGCAGAATAATTCAGTCTGATTGGCAACCAGCTCGGGCTGTTGATAATGGCTGCTAATCATGACAGTGAATGGATGTGTGCACTTTATACGTCTTTGGGTGTCTTTCTCTCTACCTCTCCCACATAGACAAGCACGAACACACACATCTCTGTCTCCTCACCCTATAATGGGCTCTGAGTCAGGTGGAGATTGACACTTTTCTTTCTGCTGTGCTCCTTTTGTGTCCAACATTGTATTCATTCCACACAAACCAACGGCGGCCTCTCCAAGAGCGCATTTCTGCGCACATCAGCTACATTTTGTATCACCAAACAATGCATCTGTGCTTACACTCAACATCGCCATCTTCAATTAACTCTGCATTTAGCGGGAAAGTGGAAGGAGGAGAAACAGAACAGCATATTGTCTATTTATTATGTGGCTAATGTAGCCAATTGCACTGGTACCACTGACAGTCAATGTACACTGTAACTGTACAAATGATGTTTATAATCTGTATTCTTTTCTTTCACAGCACGAGAGGCCTTGTGTGTAAAGGATCTTGCATGTTTCATAATTACATTTCCTCATATCACCTCCTTCACTTGTCAGAGGAAGAGAGAGGAGCTGTGTAGACTGGTCTTGATACAACAAAGAAACATCCTTCTTCGGGAGTGCTTGCATGAAAGTTGATCCTCCGCTAAGACCCCCTGTACAAGGAAACTGAGAAGCCTCAGGGCCGTCCTTCACCCTGCCTGATTATAAAGCGTTTTAATTTGGGCTGCAGTGGACGCCTGCCTGCCTCTATGTCTGTCTTTCTTATTGTTTTTGTTATTGCCCTGCCTGAAAGCCTGTTCAGACAGCATGAGAGTGTAATATAATTAATAAAACTTTATCTTCAGACACACTTTTTTAACCCTAACCCTAATAAATCATTAAGCTATGTGTATTTAAATAATTAATAAATCTATCTATCTATCTATCTATCTATCTATCTATCTATCTATCTATCTATCTATCTATCTATCTATCTATCTATCTATCTATCTATCTATCGATCTATGAGTGAGAAATATGAATTAGCATATAGCACCAACTTGACCATACAGTTTTTTAATCTACTACTTACACTAAATGGAGGCAGACATGTTGGTTTTCCTACATTATTTCTGATACTCACTGATGTTTCAGTAAACATGGCTCAGTTCAAGCCTGAAGGGAAATGTAGTTTTCAGGACACAAAAACTTGTATTTGGACAAACAGAGATTTTGAAGAAGGTGGTGATTGGTAGCCACTCAAAGGTGCAAACAGCCTTCAGAAATAAATATGGTCTGTGAGTTGACTTTTCACATAATGTCAGCACTGTTTCAAAGCATCACAAAACATCCTTTTACAGATTCTTTTCACAACAATGTCATACTAAATCAGAAAAAAAAAACTTTTATGCCCTGCTGTTATCATTTAGCCTGTTGCAGCTATCAGACTGACCTTGAGTATAAATGCCTGTATTTCCCATGGACTAGCAGAAAAGGGCTGAAAGAAAACAATTATATATTTTTTTATTGTGTAACAACTGTACTTTGGGCTTCAAAGCCTGCCCCCTTTCACTCCTCCAACGCAAATGACCAAAAGTGAGTGAACTGTGGATTTTCAGATGTTGCAGGAGCAGAAGCAGGAGAAAGGAGGAATATCATTACTGGATCAATGACATTTCTACACCTATTGCAGAACCTCTCCTCTCCATTGACTGCAAGCCTCACTGACACACACAAACACACACACACACACACACACACACACACACACACACAGGGAGGGAGAGCGAGAGCGTGAGCGAGAGAGAGAGAGAGAGAGAGAGAGAGAGAGAGAGAGAGAGAGAGAGAGAGAGAAACAAACAGTCAACTTGTGGGAGCTGAAAAGCACAGGGGAGCCCGCAGATTTTTCTGGCAACATGTCAGCCGAAACTATAACCTTTCTAACCACAAAGTTCAATTACTCACTTAGCTAACTTTGATCCAGACCTCTGCCTCTGATTGAGGCTTTTACATGTGGACTGAGTAAAATGAGCCTTCATCAAGCTCGGTCCTGAATAAACCATTCAGCAACAATACTACAGTTGTAGCGTTGGCAAATCCTTGTCTGATGGGCGCATCATGAGGAAAATCTACGACTTTCAAACCAACAGCAACAATGTAAAAAAAACTAGCAGGGCGGTGATTAACTTCAGAGTTTTTACAACGTTGCAAAAAAAACAGACGCGAGGCTTGTTTTAGGTTAAGATACATTTGTGTAACATACTTGGAGAAAAACCAATGATTTTAATTTAGGCAAAAGTGCAATGCAGAGCCAAATATGTGAAACTAAAGGACCCTAACTGCCTGCCGTCCTCAGTCACCGGCAGGGTAAATATGGCGGGTCCATCGTGAGAATGTGTCTGAAAATAAGCAAGAACAACCCCGTGTGTCATTATTTTTTAAGTAGTACATACATTTTGAGTCCGTGATATAATCGCTAAACTTCTTCCTCGGTTTGTACGACTTACCCGTCGTGCTCAGTTCGGAGCCGCAGTACCGCTGAGCCGAGCACGATGTGAGGGGAAATCAAGCTCCTGACAGCGGCCGCAGCAGCGGCAGCAGCCGGCAGGAAGCTGCTTTTCACCGGCAGGCGGGAAGAGGAACAGCTGCCCCTGTGTGCCGAGGGAAACACCGGCTCTCTCGCCATTTATGTAGCCTAGTAAAGAAAATATTGCTTATAATATAAAAATAAAAATTTAAATATATGATGGTAGGCATAGTTTTGTATTCTAGTCAAAATAGTAAAGATTAGGCTACAGACACAATGAGATATTTATTTTTATTATTTTTTGAAAACGGTCACCTGAATTCAGCTGAATAGCAGTTTATGTCAGAATGTGAAAACACTGATAATAACAACAACAACAATAATAATAATAGCAATAATAATAATAATAATAATAGTAATAATAATAATAACCTAGTAGCTAACAATAATAATAGTAATAATAATATTTTGGGTCANGGGCGGTGATTAACTTCAGAGTTTTTACAACGTTGCAAAAAAAACAGACGCGAGGCTTGTTTTAGGTTAAGATACATTTGTGTAACATACTTGGAGAAAAACCAATGATTTTAATTTAGGCAAAAGTGCAATGCAGAGCCAAATATGTGAAACTAAAGGACCCTAACTGCCTGCCGTCCTCAGTCACCGGCAGGGTAAATATGGCGGGTCCATCGTGAGAATGTGTCTGAAAATAAGCAAGAACAACCCCGTGTGTCATTATTTTTTAAGTAGTACATACATTTTGAGTCCGTGATATAATCGCTAAACTTCTTCCTCGGTTTGTACGACTTACCCGTCGTGCTCAGTTCGGAGCCGCAGTACCGCTGAGCCGAGCACGATGTGAGGGGAAATCAAGCTCCTGACAGCGGCCGCAGCAGCGGCAGCAGCCGGCAGGAAGCTGCTTTTCACCGGCAGGCGGGAAGAGGAACAGCTGCCCCTGTGTGCCGAGGGAAACACCGGCTCTCTCGCCATTTATGTAGCCTAGTAAAGAAAATATTGCTTATAATATAAAAATAAAAATTTAAATATATGATGGTAGGCATAGTTTTGTATTCTAGTCAAAATAGTAAAGATTAGGCTACAGACACAATGAGATATTTATTTTTATTATTTTTTGAAAACGGTCACCTGAATTCAGCTGAATAGCAGTTTATGTCAGAATGTGAAAACACTGATAATAACAACAACAACAATAATAATAATAGCAATAATAATAATAATAATAGTAATAATAATAATAACCTAGTAGCTAACAATAATAATAGTAATAATAATATTTTGGGTCACCTTAAGAGATGGGATTTTTTAATTTGTGAATGCTTTATATCTGCGCCATTACATAATTTCATGTCATCATGTAACTAATAATAACTAGTCCAATTATATTTTAAAAATTGTGTGTTGTATATTTACTAGTAGATTAGCTTATTGTGATATTAGAATATTAGATGGTATATTGTAATATATTTTTTAATATGCAGTCACAGTGCTACACACATGGAAAGGTGAACTGCAGTTTAAAGATTATGAGCCCTTTTATTGAATTTTACTTCAGGTGATATTTGCATTTAATATCCCTCCGCCACAAGTTGCCCCTGCCATATTGTAGCAGTGATAGACAGGCTTGAAGGACTGTAATTGCAATCACATTGAACTCCAAAAGAAAGCTTTTATTGTCAGAGTAGCTTCTGAGTGGGCCACGCTCACTCGCACGCACGCACGTACACACACACACACACACACACACACACACACACACACGCTCGCACGCACGCACACGCACGCACACACACACTGGATGGGTAATCAACCTATTTCAGGCTATGCTG
>NW_019175077.1:588984-676484 GCF_002260705.1 Seriola dumerili
GAACACCACACGCAACACAACCACCACAGCACACACACACCAACACACCACCACTCGGGACGCCGCAAACGACACAGCACACTAGAGAATGGAAGATAAACCCATCATCAACACTATGTTCAGACTATGCATGAGATCGAGTATAACTCTCACTACACCCACTGCTACAATCGCCAACCGAAATGACATCTGATCACTTCTCTTAAGGGCTGTCCATAGCCTTCCATAACCAAATAGAGCATGCCCGCCTTGGCGCGCGAGTCCCCAGTGTCACTAGGTAGGTGTGATTAGGTCGGTGATTGTTCCTATGGAGAGTTGCTGGTATTTAGACACGTCGAGCAATGCGCATTGTAGCAGAGGGTGATATGCTGAGCCATTCCAAAGTTTCACATCAGTATATGTACCTGTCACAAGCGGAGAGCCTGCCTCACTTCCCCTCTTCTTTTCCTACGTACCCCCAATTACACCGGCTTCACAAGTATACAACAACACCGAGCACACACACAACACACACACACAACACACACACACACACCACACCACAACACTACACACACAATCACACACAGCAGCACACCCCACACGCGTCTTGCCCTCTCTCTACCTCTTCCTTTCTTAGTATTACCCCTTCCGAATGATTCCCTCTATGAGCTCCCCCACAGGACAGACACAGAGAGAAACCACACCAACACTGCGCACCCAGCGGGCCACGTAGGCGCGCGTGACCGCTGCGCGGGCGCGTGTGCTCTTTGTTAGCCGCCGACCTCCATGAATTTCCATCAGTCAGTATTTAAAAAAAAAAAAACCCGTCGGACAGCCTTTTCAACTTCGTGACATTTTACAAACGCGTTCATGTACAAACGCCTCATAGCCGTGTATCCCGCCATTTTGGCACTCAGCGGTGTCGGCTGCAGCTGCGCCGCAACTCACTCACGGCGCCCTGCTGAAGTGTCCTTGAAGCGAAGAGACACGTGACCCCAGGCTGACCGAACGAGGATGAGGGGCGGTGTCCTCCTGAGAATTATCAATATTATCATCAGAAAGCATCACCCGCCCCTCTTTTTTGGCTCATCATCTCGTTTCACCACCGTTTGTCTGAAGACTACGCATCAAAATATGATTCATAAAGGGGGGGATATAGGCTCTGCAGGAACAGTAATTTACATTAGCTCTATATATTAACCTAGTTAATGAGGTACTTAACAGGGAGACGTTAATTACAGATTCATAAGGCCCTGCTTATTTCTTCAGGGCATCCTTTCTTCTCAGCGCGCTGTAAGTGGAGGATATAATCAATTATTTTATTATTGCACTTTTAATTCATATGCGCCAGTCTGCTGATACAACCCGGTTCATGCATTTCTCACGTATTTTATTTATTGTGTTTGATTCCATAATTTGTGATTTATAGCAGACAGTTTCTCACAAAGCCAGAACAGTAATTTCACTAAATTACACGTGGCGACTAACAGAAGTGTCAGGAGACATCTGTCAGGAAACATGATGACCAGTCAGTTAGTTCAAATAATAATTTTTTTTTATAAAGCAACAGACTGAGCATTCAGGAGGAGGGGAAGGGTTTTTTTTTTTCCAACAGGGGGCAGAATCACTCTGCAAAAAATCTCCCTGATTCTCTTTCTCTTTCACTCTATTCACAGTACACATAATGCTTAGACCACCTCACACACACAGACACCACCACACGCACACACACACACACCACACACCACACACCCACTACACACACACACACCACCGCAGCAACACCACCACACACAAGCACACACACGCACACACTTGCACACTGCAGGCATTGTTCTTAGGAACTGTTGTTTTTCTCTGCAAGCACATTTTCACTCCTCCACACAGCTGCCTTAAAAAAATTACCTTTAAATAGCCTTGTGACAAATCTGAGCCAGCGTGTCTGCCCCTTTGTTTGTTTTAACAAATAAACTTTTGAACCAAGATCAGATACTATAACATATTTTTAGCAAATGAAAGCTGAAAGGCTGGTGCCGCGCAGACCTCTGCATTTAAAAAAGTGTTGAAATGTTTTGACAAAAGTGCAAAGGTACGTTTTCTTTCCTCCTGGGAGCTGAAATCAAAATTCTCTTTTTGAGGTACTGTTTGAAATTAGTTTAAAAGTTCATAATAATGACCTGATATTAATCACACCTGAATTTTTTTTTTTTTCTTCCTTGGGGCTCATTGTTACGTCGAGGTCTGACCCCAGAGCTGCTTTCTTGGAGTTGTGGTTTTCATGCTCCTCCATGCTTAATCAAGGTTTAATTTAAAGCAAAATCAGGATGTTTGGAGTTTATAATAATGGAATAAAACATGGCAGGGAAAATGTATAAAGTCTTAAATATTGTGCATCGTTGTATTTATTTCTCCCAACTGTTTTTAATTGCAGTTGATAAATGGTTCGACACAACTGTACACATTTTCAAGTAAAAATTAGTGAAAATGTGTCTCCACCAGATTCTCTACATTTATTTTTTGATGTGTTGTTGACTGAATGTTTCCTTGGCTCCACTCACTACCAATCAACAGCTAGCTTTGGTTTTCCTGTGGATTGTAGGCTACTTATTATGTTAATGGCAATTTGTAGAAAATAAAAATGTCAATGCTCCGAGATGTATATTGACAGTTTGTGGGATAGACACACATTCATTTTAAAAGGAGCGCCACAGAATCAAAGATGGGAGGGTGATTTATTAAAAATTTCCAAGCTGTGCACGACACAAGCTGATAGGTTCAAGATACCATGGATCTTTTAGGGACTTTTTTTTTATCTCTCTGAGTCCCTGAGATAGGCAGAGCATGCAGTTCGATCACTGGAGTCACTATAGAACTTCCGTCTGAATTACAAGAGTGGAACAGTTGGAGTTGGCCGCAAACTTTCTGAATTGGGCACTAATATCAACATATCATATAAAACGGTACTTATTGAAACGTACACATGATTTGGCAGACGACGTTATCGATCAGAAAAAGTGTAGGCTACAGTTTTCTTTTTCCTCCCACAATATTTTGCTCATAGCAAGTAAAACATGAATTAACTGTTTATTGAAGCAACTATTGAAAATAAAAAAAACACGTTTGATCATAATGTGTATTTGCAAATTACCGGTAATTTGTAAGAGAAAAGTCTGATTGCTTAAATGGGTACATTAACAAATCTCATTACTGAATCGTTTCTTACAAAGGCAGAATTAAGTGGAATTTCGCTTTGGAATGTCCTACGTCTGGAAACCTCAGGCGAGAACAAATTTAAGGAATCGTCAGACTTCTCACATCAACAAAACATTTGAGATTAACTGAATTAATTGTATCTCCCCAACATTTTTTTTTCTATCATCATTACACAGTCTATAGTTGACAATAGCAGCCAGCACCGTTTGCAATGGATCTGTTGAACTAAAAAAAAAAAACAAAATTTAAAAATTAATTATATGCCACCCATTCAAGTTATTTGGCGCTCGACCATACTGGAGGAGTACTAGAATTTAAAATGCGACTAACATACTGAGCTGAATTTTTTCAGACTTTTTCCGGTGTTCTGAGTTCGCCTGCCTGGATGATTCACTGAACCTATTTTGGAGTTTTGGCTGCAATATTTAAGTCACAGGACCTCTGCTGCACAGAAACCATGAACCAACGTAGCTGGCTCTCTCATGTGCTCTTCGGTGCGTACTTGATATTTCCCAGTACGTGTAGCAGATGCTGGTGCCAGCATTAATGGCACAGTGAATAGTAAATTAGGGTTAAGGGGAGTGTAATAAGTGTGCCAGGTATCATCCGGCCAGAGGCGCAGTGGCAGTCGAGCGCTCCTGCTGTTACATGTAAACTCATTGCACAGAGCAGCGGAGAAGTGGTGCAGAGAGCGTGGACAGAGGAATAGATTGTGCAACAATGCAATGCAACAATGTTGACTCTATAGCTCATTTACATTTTTAGGTCTCAGGCTATTACAAATGCAACAGACTGACAGCATTGCTCTGCAGGCACGCCTGATCCTAGCTTTTATTGTCAGAGTAGCTTCTGAGTGGGCCACGCTCACTCGCACGCACGCACGTACACACACACACACACACACACACACACACACACACACACACACACACACACACACACACTCGCACGCACGCACACGCACGCACACACACACTGGATGGGTAATCAACCTATTTCAGGCTATGCTGGATGTATACTTCTATACACCACTCTAATCGCCAATACATCTGTCACTTTTAAGGCTTCTGCCTCTAACCAATGATGCCGCCTGGCGCGCGCCCCGTGTCATAAGGTAGGTGATGGTGGTGATGGTGCTATGGAGATGCTGGATTAGAGCGAGCATGCGCATTGTAGCAGAGGTGAATGTGAGCCATTCAAATTTCCATATATGTCCTGTCACAAGGGAGACCCTCCTCACTTCCCCCTCTCTTTTCCTCACATACCCCCTCAAACACACACTCTTACACACACACACACACACACACACACACACACACACACACACACACACACACACACACACACACAGCCTCCCCCTCTCTCTCCCTCCTTCCTTTGTTCCCCTCCGATGATTCCCTCTATGAGCTCCCCACAGGACAGACACAGAGAGAAACCACACCACTGCCACCCAGCGGCCACGTAGGCGCGCGTGACCGTGCGCGTGTGCTCTTTGTTAGCCCCGACCTCCATGAATTTCCATCAGTCAGTATTTAAAAAAAAAAAGCCGTCGGCGCCTTTTCAACTTCGTGACATTTTACAAACGCGTTCATGTAAAACGCCTCTGTATCCCGCCATTTTGCATCCAGGGTGTCGGCTGCAGCTGCGCCGCAACTCACTCACGCGCCCTGCTGAAGTGTCCTTGAGCAAGACACTGACCCCAGGCTGACCGAACGAGGATGAGGGGGGTTGTCCTCCTGAGATTATCATATTATCATCAGAAAGATGCACCCGCCCCTCTTTTTTGGCATCATCTCGTTTCACCACCGTTTCTGAATGACTACGCATCAAAATGATTCAATAAAGGGGGGGATATAGGCTCTGCAGGACAATAATTTAATTAGCTCTATATATAACCTAGTTAATGAGGTACTTAACAGGGAGACGTTAATTACAGATTCTATAAGGCCCTGCTTATTTCTTCAGGGCATCCTTTCTTCTCAGCGCCTGTAAGTGGAATTAATCAATTATTTTATTGCACATTTTAATTCATATGCGCCAGTCTGCTGATACAACCCGGTTCATGCATTTCTCACGTATTTATTTATTGTGTTTGATTCCATAATTTGTGATTTATGCAGACAGTTTCGTCACAAAAGAACAGTAATTTCACATAAATTACACGTGCGACTAACAGAAGTGTCAGGAAATCTGTCAGGGAACATGATGACCAGTCAGTTAGTTCAAATAATAATTTTTTTTTATAAAGCAACAGACTGAGCATTCAGGAGGAGGGGAAGGGTTTTTTTTTCCAACAGGGGGCAGAATCACTCTGCAAAAAATCTCCCTGATTCTCTTTCTCTTTCACTCTATCACGTACACACGTATGCTTAGACACACACACACACAAACACACACACGCACACACACACACACACACACACACACACACACACACACACACACACACACACACACACACAGGACAACGCACACACCCACGCACACACTTGCACACTGCAGGCATTGCTTAGGAACTGTTGTTTTTCTCTGCAAGCAATTTTCACCTCCTACACAGCTGCCTTAAAAAATTACCTTTAAATAGCCTTGTACAAATCTGAGCCCAGCGTGTCTGCCCTTTGTTTGTTTAACAAATAAACTTTTGAACCAGATCAGATACTATAACATATTTTAGCAAATGAAGCTGAAAGGCTGGTGCCCCAGACCTCTGCATTTAAAAAGTGTGAAATGTTTGACAAAAGTGCAAAGGTACGTTTTCTTTCCTCCTGGGAGCTGAAATCAAATTCTCTTTTGAGGTTACTGTTTGAAATTAGTTTAAAGTTTCATAATAATGACCTGATATTAATCACACTGAATTTTTTTTTTTTTTCTTCCTTGGGGCCTCATTGTTACGTCGAGGTCCTGACCCCAGAGCTGCTTTCTTGGGAGTTGTGGTTTCATGCTCCTCCATGCTTAATCAAGGTTTAATTAAAGCAAAATCAGGATGTTTGGAGTTTATAAATAATGGAATAAAACATGGCAGGGAAAATGTATAAAGTCTTAAATATTTTGCATCGTTGTATTTATTTCTCCCAACTGTTTTTATGCAGTTGATAAATGGTTCAGACAACAACTGTACACATTTTCAAGTAAAAATTAGTGAAAATGTGTCTCCACCAGATTCTCTACATTATTTTTTGATGTTTGTTGACTGAATGTTTCCTTGGCTCCACTCACTACCAATCAACAGCTAGCTTTGGTTTCTGTGATTGTAGGCTACTTATTATGTTAATGGCAATTTGTAGAAAAATAAAAATGTCAATGCTCAGTGTATATTGACAGTTGTGGATAGACACACATTCATTTTAAAAGGAGCAGCCACAGAATCAAAGATGGGAGGGTGATTTATTAAATTTCCAAGCTGTGCAGACACAAGCTGATAGGTTCAAGATACCATGGATCTTTTAGGACTTTTTTTTTATCTCTCTGAGTCCCTGAGATAGGCAGCATGTCGATCACTGGAGTCACTATAGAACTTCCGTCTGAATTACAGTGGAACAGTTTGGAGTTGGCACCAACTTTCTGAATTGGGACTAATATCAACATATCATATAAAACGGTCTTATTGAACGTAACATGATTTGGCAGACACGTTATCGATCAGAAAAAAGTGTAGGCTACAGTTTTCTTTTTCCTCCCACAATATTTGCTCATAGCAAGTAAAACATGATTAATGTTTATTGAAGCAACTATTAAAATAAAAAAAAACACGTTTGATCATAATGGTATTTGCAAATTACCGTAATTTGTAAGAGAAAGTCTGATGCTTAAATGGATTAACAAATCCTTTACTAATCTTTTTCTAAAGGCAGAATTAAGTGGAATTTCCTTTGGATGTCAGGGTCTTGAATCAGGCAGACAAATTAAGAAATTCAGAATTTCCACATCACAAAAATTGAATTAAACTGAATTAATTTATCTCCCCAACATTTTTTTTTCTATCATCATTACACAGTCTATAGGCAATAGCAGCCAGACGTGCAATGGATCTGTTGAACTAAAAAAAAAAAATCAAATTAGAAAAATTAATATATGCCACCATTCAGTTATTGGCTCGACCATACTGAGAGTTACTAGAATTTATGCGACAACATACTGAGCTGAATTTTTTCAGACTTTCGTGTCTGAGTTTCCTGGATGATCATTGAACCTATTTTGGAGTTTGGCTGCAATATTTAGTCACAGGCAACCTCTGCTCACAGAAACCTGAACCAATAGCTCGGCTCTCTACAGTGCATCTTGGTGCTAATTATATTTCCCCAGTACGTGTACAGATGCTGTGCAGCATTAATGGCACACGAATATAATTAGGGTTAAGGTGTAATAGGTGAGTCATCCCCGAGAAAGAGGCCAGTCAGCTCCTCTGTTTACATGTAACTCTTGCACAGAGACGGAGAGTGTTGCAGGGTGGACAGAGGAATAGATTGCAACAATGCAATGCAACAATGTTGACTTATAGCTCATTACATTTTTAGGTAGGCTATAACAAATGCAACAGACTGACAGCATGCTCTGCAGGCACGCCTGATCCTTATAGATCCTTCATGTTAAACATGAATCCACCCGCACTGAAGTGATTGATGCTTTGGTTAAAATTCGTGGATTTCCCTAATCTTCAACAGACTAAAACAGCTTCTTTTACAAACCCTGACTCCTTCAAAAAAAAATAACCTTCACTTTTTGAATGTCTTATTTTGGAAATAAAAACAAATCAGGCACAAAAATCGATAGAGCCTGTGATAAGCTCTTGCTGTCTTGTAGCCTTATAATCCTCATTGCAATAAATCGAACACCAGCCTTTTCACAGGGCCTTTAAACAACTAAAGTAAAACGAGACCATTGTTGGCACCTGTCCGTCTTACATGTTGCTTTTGAAAATGTGTTCCCTCGTTGCTGACAGTGCACCCATTTTCCAAGGTCATATTACTGTACCGTCTTCTTAAAGGGAATGAGCAGTCGGGGCAGTGGAGGGGGGAATAATAATTTAGAACAGTGACTATCCTTCTGTATTCACCTTCAGCCAGCCAAGTTCGAATTATAAAAAGG
This sequence comes from Seriola dumerili, assembly GCF_002260705.1. Classification (NCBI taxonomy): domain Eukaryota; kingdom Metazoa; phylum Chordata; class Actinopteri; order Carangiformes; family Carangidae; genus Seriola; species Seriola dumerili. The sequence goes on from NW_019175077.1 coordinate 597,265, forward strand.
ACAATAGAATAAGATAAAATAGAACATATTCTAAAAGAGGTGAAGATCAGCGTTTCTAGCACTTTATTGAAACAATGTCCGTCAGTGGTACAGCAGAAGTTGTCAATGATTTTTCGTCTTGTGACCTCAGTAGAATACAAGATTTATAAATGAAACTTGGCACAACTCAAACATGTTTTGGTCATAAGGTTTAAAGGTTAAAGGTTATCCAGTTATTGAATGGGAAACATCAGCTCGCTGCTTTTGGCTCGTATATGACACCTTTGACAGTTTCATACGTTTCATACTGACTTCAAGAGATTACAGGTTAACAGCCTGTAACATTTGGGCAAATAATGCGTCTTTCAAATATTCAGAGATTTTTTGTAAGATTGCTGTCTGTGTCAGACTATTAAGAAGGGTAAAAGGGTAAAAATATTGATTGATTGCTTCAGCAAGTCATCAGCAGCCTAACTTTCATTCTGAAGGAATAAAAAAATCTGCGTTTTGAGCTTTAAATATTTAAAGAATCAACATGGTAATGAAAAGCAAATGTTGACCTGAGGCCAGCTGTTCAGTTAGGCAATAAGGGGAGACACTGAAACAGAAGGGTTAGGCTACTGTAAATAGAAAGAGTTCATTCGTGTGGCTGTGTTGTTTTTACTACAAAGTTATAGCCTATTATATTGAGAGTTTTATTTTTGAAGGAATTGGATAAACGTATAACGAGGCTTCAAATTTTAATTCAAAGGCGGCATATGATCAGGAACATTGAAGATTCCTACAGTAACCTATGTGTGAATAGGAGATAGTCTGTTGCAACTCAAGTTTGATGTCAGGCTTATGACGCATGGTCACGCTGACAAAAATATGATGATGTAATATGATGTAAGAGACGGTGGGGGGTGGGAATTAAACGCGGGGATGCAGGTCGCGATAAGAAACATATCTTGGAGGAAAAACTAAACAGCAGCGAGAGAGTGAATAGTGATCTATTTCCCAACACGACCTGGAGCCGGAATGGACTTTGGACAAAGCGCGGAGTCAGAGGTCACTCCGATAGCTGCAGCGTGTGTGGCCGCCTTCTCATTTCTAGATAATGAACGACGGGCATTCCCGAAGATCTCGCTTGGTGCAGCCTAAAATTAATATAGTAATTTATAAAAGCGATGCGTGGTGCATCCACGGGCAACAACTGAAAATAATCAAAGTATTTAACCCATTAAATGCTGCTGGTGGTATATAAAAAAAAAAAAAACCCAAAACAAAACAAAAAAAACAAAAACAACAAAAAAAAAAGTGCAGACGCTTATAGAGCCAGACTAAACAGAACAGACAGGGATGTTGGCTGCACTGAAGTTCCAGTGCATAAATGCATGTTAAAAAAAAAGGATAAAAAGAAACAATTGTTGAATAATTTTCTGAAACATTTGCCACAGAGGGGGTTTTCCTCTGATCTACACTTGAACTACACACCAGATATTCACTCTAAAGTGTGCCCATATAAACCACATGATAACCACCTAGACTAAAGGATTAGTGTTTCAAACAGTTTAGCTGCACACTGAAGAGCAGAAGCTATACACCACTGAAGCACATCTACATGCAATACAATGCTACACTTTATAATGCATTTATGGTTTTTCAATGCAAAAAGGCATTTCCTGTCTTTGTAGAGTTAGTTGTCATGGCTTTCCAAGTCTAGACTTCTTTACACACTGATTGCACATATTTTACCCTGACATAATGGAAATTTAAAAGTGACCTACTCTGCTCACTAACACTCTACCTCATGACTGCCTCAAGACTCGAGATGGGAAGTTCCCCACATGAGAAACAACAGCAGAGGCACATGTAGTAGAAAATATTTTGAACAAGATGACTGAATTAAACTGTTGCAGGTTTCAATGGACAGCATAGACGGTGCAGAAAACTACATGGACAAAGTGTTTGAGATCAGACCGGAAAAGGATGAATGGTTCTTTCAGTTTCCTCAAGTCAAATGTACAGTGAGTGTACAAAATGTCTGAGTAAAACAATCGCTCAAAATCCATTATTTCAGCTACTTATCTTGATCTGTATAAATAGATTTAACAAGTGAAATCAATGTGAGACATCTGGTTTTTACTGGTTTCAACTCTTCAGTGTACTTAATGAAAAGAGCAGCTGAAACTCATATCAACATGAAGACTGAGTTAAATTGTAACATGTTTCAGCAGGTGCTGTGGTATAACCATTGTTAGCAAAACTGTATAAACAACACTTTTGAAATGAAACTGTGAAAAAGTCGGTGCTACGTTCAGTTTAGACCAGAAGTGCACAGTGGTTATACAGATGCTGCGCATCCTTTTACACAACACACGTCTCAACTGTCTTAAAAAATCCTCCATCCATTCAGTTGACACTTTAACAGGAAACCCTAATATGACACATTAGGTTTAAACTGGTATCAGCTCTTCAGGCTACCTAATGAAAACATGATGTCAACATGATGTCTGGAAACTGTAACAGGTTTCAGTTGGCACTGTATATCAATGAGCTGAGCAGCAAAACTATATAGACAACACCTTATTACGATGTAGGAGTGAGGCTGCCTTCTCTCTACACAAGAGGAAGTACAGCAAATGTACAAAACACCTGGATGATGTATGTTGTTTCACACTCCACATCTTGACTGTCTCATCAAAAATCCCCCCCATCTGTCTTTTCATCTCCTATGTGATCTGTATGTGATGTAGCATGGGAAATGATAGAGAATCTAGGTTTTAGCTGCAAGGTTTCAGATCCACATTGAACTTAATGAGAGAATAACTGTCCTTAACAGTTTGTTCATTCATATCCAAATATCATTATAGTGTAATACAAGATTTTCTATATAGAGGTGAATGTGGGATGATAATATGTGTTTTTAAAGACTACAAAATACACCAGGGTTACAGATGTCTATTAGACTTCAGTGGTACACTATCTGTGAAGGATGTTTTTGTTTCAGTTTAAGTTGCATCGGGTAAAAAAAACTCACACACTTTAATTACTGAATTTATTTATTAATTTATGAATTAAATAATAGCAGCTATAGCAAAGCCTCATCATTTCAACTAACACTTTTTGGCCCCTGAACCCACTTTGGAAGAGTTTGTCTTTAGCCTCTTTGCTGTACGCTACTGTGTGTGTGTGTGTGCACTGTTGCTAAAGCAGCAAAGGTTCCAATCGCAACAATAATGAAGCCTCGATTTAGAGCAGAATCGTGGATCGCTCCCTGAATGTCCTTCCTGGGATCCCCAGTGATTTCTCGACATATGCCAGCCCTGTCTCAGCTCCTCGGCTCAGCCCTCTGCTGCTCCACACGCAGCATCAGCTGATCCGTCACGTGGTCTGGTGTCGTGGGTCACCCTTTGCAAAATGGAGTTGTCTGAGTCTGTGCAGAGAGGGTTACAGTCTCTAGCCGACCTGTCCGTCTTCGACCAGAGCGGCTTCCAGGTGCTGGTAGACGCGTCTTTCCGGAGTCTGCTCTCCTCTCACGCGGACCCCGGAGTCCTCGGTGAGCTGCCGCCTCTCCCCGCCGCCGCTGCTTTTGTCTCCGCCGCTGCTTCCGGTTTCTCTCCGTGTGGATGTGTGGAGGAGCTGCCTCGATGTTTTGCGGATTTTAACGGCTCTGCTCTCTTTCTCACTCCCTCTCTTTCTCTCTCTCTGCGAGTTGCTCGACGCCGGATCCCCCGTGTTTACATTACGATCTTTAATGAGGCGAGGTGGCTCAGCACACAGCCGCCTATCAGCTGCACTACAGCGATCTTAGCTCTCTCTCTCTCTCTCTCTCTCTCTCTGCTGCCTATTTAACATTCAGCAGCAGTCACACAATCACACGGCCACTCGGGATGCCTTTTGTCATTATAACTGGCATCAAGTCTACTCAGCATATTAGAAAGACTATGTTGGACCATTTAAATCACCATCGGTCAAAACTGATAATGGCTACACACCCGATTGTTCGTTTTGAAACCAACAGTGCTCTGTATATTGTTGTGTTCAGTGCTCGGCTTCGGATGGAAGCAGTAAATAGAGCTAAAATGATGCAAAAATGATAACAGAATTTAGTAGGCTACCTTACGCTTACAGCTCCTACTCTGTCATGACTGTTTCGGTTGTTTTCACGCATCATGTGTCCAACTTTTGCAGCATCACAGCTCAGTTTAATGGCAGAATTATTTAGAAAGTGAAATGTTGACTATACAAATAAACAAAGGACCCCCCCCTCCCGCCCCCCCGTCCCCGGCTGATGCAGCTGAGGGGCCTATTCACATGCAAATCATCATTGATTTCCATTCCACACGTCAATCTGGAGAACCCGAGTATGGATCGCAAACCTACATCATTTCCACCAATCAAACGCGTCTGTTCTGTCTACGGCGAGAACGAGGCTGCATGTTAGCAATAACAACAGAGTGGCATCATCCTCACATGCTTTTTGTTTGTTTGTTTGTTTGTTTGTTTGTTTGTTTGTTTGTTTTCCAGATCAGCCCGAGTTTAAGCGGATCGACCAGATCCTGCTGAAACAGAGTCACACTGCAGCGACCACCTTCATACTGGAGGCGGTCAAACAAAACGCAGATAAGTCAACCATAAGGTAGGTGACACCAGGCAGAGGAAGGTTTCCTGCAACGTTTGCTGCTGCTACTGTAACCCACAACACATGCTTGTGATGAATTTCTAAATATAGGCTTATTAGTTGTCAGTACATGGCTATGAAAACTCTGCTCATGTTACACGGTGTGACAGGAAACAGCCTATCTGATGACATGTAGGAACACCATAATGTTATCTGCTCATTGCATCTCCCAAGAGACCGTGAACCTGTGTGAGATTGCTGCAGGAAATGGAATGAATTAAACGTGTGAAATGTTTTTCTTCATTGCCCTTACAACTACAAGAAACTATGAAACGCTCAAAATATTGCATGTAGACTGCATTTAAAATACTGCAAAGCAATGTGATTCGCTGGAGGTTATAGAGCTGAAATTAGCTGAGATGCTTGATGTGTTCTTAATGTGTGGCCTGTATGTCAGATGGGATGCCCTGCTTGAGTAACAGTAGCAATCTTAGCATAGATAAACAGCCGGGTCTAGTTAGAGGTAGTTTGGGGGGAATTGAAATTATTAAACAACTTATTGAGCAACAAATTGCCTGGGAAGCAGTATTCCCTGCAAGTTCTATGAAACAGCAAATGGATGCAAATGAGTTTAAATGAGCTTCTCACAATTGTCAAACATTTTGCCATTTCTTGCCATTGTCTTTGAGTGTTTTTGTAATTAGAGAAAGTGTTATCACCCTCAGAGCTGGGTGTTCAGGATGTAGAGGATAAACCTCCGTGTGTGTGTGTGTGATCACCAAAAAAACAAGCACCAATGTACAGCTACAGAATCCTTTAGACCTCTTGAAATTTTCTTTTCCTTTTTTGTTTGCTTTTTTTTTAATGCTATGTTTAATAAAAACATGCTTTTAGGTATATTTAGGTTAAGGCTGGACTTGGTGTGTGATTGGAAAAACCTGTGTTTACTTGGACAATACAGACATCAACATTCAACCTATAGGACTAAATTAGGACTGGCATATTTGTTTCCCTGTGATCTATTTTCTGGGAAGGGAAAAATGCATAGGTTACGATGAAAATGTCAGTGTAGTAACTATTCCAAAATGAAAGTGTGACGTAAATGCAGTTTTGTGAAATCAACTGCTGAAAAAAGTGGGTTTTTTTTTTTTTTTTTTTTTTTGTTCTTACAGCTCCTGCCTTGAAGAACTTACATTCAGTGCAGAGAGAATAGAAATATTCTATAGTGCATATCAGGTACATTTCAAACAATGTTGCACATATTAAATCTTTTTTTTTTAATTTTAATGTGGTGTTGAAGTTGTGGCAGACTCACAACACAATGATGCTTGTTTTGTTTTACAGAAACATAAAAAAGAACTGGGACGTCTATTAGCAAGGTAAGCCTGAGATGCCTGGTGCTTGGAACTGTCAGAGAGAGAGAGAGAGAGAGAGAGAGAGAGAGAGAGATTTGTGGAGGTGATGTTATTTTTGAGGTGAAAAGGTTGTTTTACTCAGACTGATCATGTCCTCGAGATGACACCGGAACACCAATAAGATGTTTTTAAGATCTATGTTTAGCATTGCAGAATTATTACCGATTTTACACATTCATGGTTTATTGATGATTTCAAGCTGGAGGTCATAATTTGTCCAAATTTTATTCGACTCTACAAAACCATTAATGACATCAGATGTGGAGGAAAAAAAGGCAGGGGTGGACATAAATAAATATCATAGTTTTGACAGGATGTTTGAGAAAAAAAAAAAAAAAGGGTTTGAAAAATAAGGGGAGGAGCAAGCAGCTCAGCACCAAACAGAGAGGGTCTTTCTGGATTTGCGTGTCAGGTCCAAAAGGATGAGCAGCGTGATTTAATGCAATGTAAATGCTGCTTTATTGACGCTCCATAAACAAAGGTTCTTTGTGACCACAAGTGCCACAATGTCTCCAGACTGATTTGAAAACAGTTGCAGGCAAATTGTCTAATTCCAATAAACAGAGAAAGCCTTCTGATCACTCACAAATATTTTAGCAGACACACAACTTTGGAACATGTGCGTAAATAATCTGAAATCACCGGTTTATTACTGTCTAAATGCTGAGGAGATACAGTTCAATTTCTGCTTCTCCTTCATCAGTTTGAGCCTTGGCTTGCCTCTGCCATGAAGTGCAGCCGTTTTAGATTTATGACAATTAATAAAGTGATATATATATGAATCCTTGCTCGTTTTCTCTATGATCCCTCAAAAAGCAGATACAACAATGTATTTTGTCTTTCTCCTGTAGCATAGGAAGGCGAGCACCTCAGATTAACGACGTTTCATGGCGTCTGCAGTACCACACGAAGGTATATCAGACACTTTCTGGAGCATTTATTTGATATATGTCACAAAATATCTAAGTTTACTAAAAATGTTCTTCCCGACAGAACGGACAGGTCGATAAGGTCAACGAGCCTTTCTACTCGATTTCACTGAACGCGGAGGTAACTCTCAAATCCAGCTGCACTTTTCCACACACACACTCACACACACGCACACACGCACACACACACACACGCACACACACACACCTCCACTTCCACGGCTTTTCCTGCATGTATGGGTGTGTTTCTGAGGGTAAAACAATGATCGTGGTTTGTTCCTTTGTTAGAACGAAGGATCCTCGGAAGATATCAACTTCACTTGCACAGTGGAGCAGCTACAGGTATGGGAAATGATTGTACACACTTGCTTGTCTTTTGTGGACGTCAAACGGCATCTGCTGCTCATCTGTTAGTGTAATCCCACAGTCGGACTTTCTTGCAGTTGCGCCTTTACGCATCACATTCAGCCTCCTTATCAGCAAACAAAAATGAAAGAGGGAGACTTGTTGAGCTGATTGCTGTAGGGTACTTTTCTTCTTCAAACAGTGCATCTCCCAAACAAATTACACGTGTTAAATTTTTATCAGTGTATCTGCGAGTTCCACATAATAAATGAAAGGACTACTGGGAACTTCCTGCACATAAAAGGGAACAGTCCATGTCTTTGGATGTGGTCACGTTGCTGCACCCAAAATAAATAATAGGCTACAATAAATGGGTCTTACAGAAGCTGAAAGATTTGTACTGATGATGATGCATTAAGCTGACCTATGAAGAAATGTATCACTATTGCTTTTATAAAATGACAAAGTTCCCTACATTCGCCTGTTTAACGTTGCACTGATGTGTGGGCTGCAGCCAGATTCACAACAGTTGGTAAATTCAGTTCGGGACGTCACCTTCAGGCTCAGTGACTCTATCCAGACTCAATTTAAAATTCTCAACACAGACTAATTTAGTCTAAATCTTATTTATACTGAGGTTAATTCTGAGCACTTTTTTCCAGTGAATATTTTAGTTTATCTCTGCCGGATACGTTGCTGCGTTTTTTTTTTTTTTTTTTTATTCCCAGTGAATATAACCAGTGGTTCCTTGTTTTCAGGATTTGGTGGGAAAGTTGAAAGACGCTGCCAAGAGTGTGGAGAAAGCCAGTCAGATGTGATGCCGGTGTCCAGTTTCCTCGCCCTGAACTTCACCGGTTTCCAGCGGCATTGCTTCCTCTTCTTCATTTTCTAACTTGATTTGTGCCTGAGATTGACATGACATGTATGAGACAATTATCATTCCAAATTGTGTTTCAATTAAAACCGAAAAATAAAATCCTCCTTCTACTTTGATTTCACACCTTGGTTTGTTCACACAAAAACACAGGTCCATTGTGTTTTTAAGAAATGTCCTTTTGGTGAGAAGTATTTTAAATAAACAAACCTGATGTCCTTGTTATATTGTAGATGTGTCAGAGAGATGTTTGAATATGGAGCCAGTAAAGTAACTGGTAGGCATGTGTTTTGTCAGCACTTACACCACCCTGAATAGGATTTTTGCCATAGTTGCGTGACAGCAGTGTGTAGGCTATTTTGTGTCCTGCAGCATTTGCTGCAACAAGAGGCTCAGTCCTGTTTTTTCCAGAGGACTCGGGCTGATGGGAGCTATTTTTAAAAGACTACAAACATAGATCTTTGACTTTGTTCACTATAAAAAAAAAATATACAGTCCCCCTTTTTCGACTTTCTCCTGCTTTCTGCTTTCACCTCAGCTGAAAGTTTTCAGCTCCTGAGCTGAAGCACCACAGCGGCTCAGATTCCATAAACATCCGCGATACCTTCATTTTCTGCGGCGCCGGCTGAAGGATAAGGGCTCCAATTCATCAAGTGGAAGTTGAGGCGCATTTCTTTCTTTTTTTTTTTTTTTTTTTTTTTTTTTTTTTGCAGATGTCAGGACAGCCTGTGACAAAGGTTTGACACCAGAGCCATTTGTCACATGGACGTATTTTAACCAAGTGCGTGGGTCTTGAAAGCAACGACCAGCAGAGATTAATAAGGCAGCTGCGCGGTGCTCCAATAGACTTCATGTTGAAGTGAGTGCATTGAGGCATTTTTGACGGTCAAAACGACACGAACGTGTGTGAGTGCGTGTGCTGCCGTTATTTTTAACATCAGAGAGGCGAGGGCACTCCATCAGCCGCCTGGTCTACTTTCTACATGCCCCTGATCATGGAGCTCTTGGAGCCAGGATATATCAGCGCCTTTAATATGGCTTTACCTGATGAAAAGTGTAACAAACTAGGCTACATGAATGTGTGGTAGCCTATGGCTTATTTAAAATCATGCGTCATACATTAGAAAGAGCAGAATTCACCGACAGGAGTTTTTAGGCGCCTTTAAGCAGCTGCCCGGTCTCATATCAGCTCAAATAAAGCACAAGCTGCTGAGTGGTTTATGGGATTTAGTCGTTAATAACATATTCATATGTACATGCGTGTGTTTTGTGTGTTATTTTATATCGTGCGTAGTAGATCATGAGAAACAGAATACACCGACAGTAATTCCTAGGCACCCTTAAGCAATGAGACCACGTGACCAAAGCGGGGCGGTCGAACTACAAGCCATTTTGGGGACGGTGTCAGTTTCCACTGAGCACACACACACTGCTGCATATTACTGGGGGTGAAGCGAATGTTTTGGAGGCAAAGTTATCGGTGCTGAAGTGGGAACCTTTCCGAGCCGAAGCCGGGGGAGCGGGCTCTTGTGAAGCCGCAGATCGGATACGCACACGGCGCATACGCGGAGAGGAAAAGAGGAGTTTTTATTCGCACATCTGAAATGCGCTCTGGTCCGCCGTGCGCTCTCCGCCACTGACAGCGTCTGCAGCCTGCTTCAAGATGGCGGCTCGGCTCCTATTCATTTTCTGCTGATCGCCTCCCAACTTTCATTGTCTATTCGCCTCAAGACCCACCGATTCCCAGCCGAGTCTCCAGGTATGTCTTATTCGATATCGTCTCTAACTAACGGGGGCAGAAGGGGAGGTTTGGGGTTTGTGCTTTTGTGTTTTTCTACGCACCGATCCAGCGGTGGATGTGGAGCTTTCAACGGTGGCTGCAGCGATCACCGACGTGGAGCTCCGTGTGTGTCTGCGCACCACTTTTTTTTGCAAAAGATGTTCCCCGCTCGGGCACAGACGTGAATTAAGATCCACGCACACCCTCAGTTGCATTATCTACTCCTCAGTAACGTGTCCGTATAAGTTGATAGCGGTTGGGGTTTGTATTGCGTCGTTTGGATTTAGGTAAAGTGGGAGATCTCAGGCGAACCAGGCTGGGTTGGCTGAGATGTTAACAGTAGCAAGTGCTCCAAACGGTCCTTCTATGCTCCTGTGTCCATACAGCGTCCTCATGTTATAGAGTTGAGATGTCTGGGGTGTTATGAACTGGGTGTTATGTTGGTTTTGGGTGATAATGAGCAAATGTTGGATTTATTAACTTAACTTGGATTGCTCCCACGAACGTGACAAGGAGGCGAACCATTTCAATTGTGCATAAATGTTTCATGACTGCTTCTTAGGAAACGCTGGATCGCTGTTAAACACGCACCGTGGCTGCTTATGTCTTGGTGTATGATTATCTGGATTAAGAGGGATGGTTGAGTTTTTGAGAAATTAAAAAAAAAAAAAAAAAAAAAAAAGTAGCCTATGGGCGACTCGTCGGCCAGGATACAAAGGGCTGGCTGTGTCTCACCAAGCAGCGACAGCATCGGTAAATTCCCTTAAATTCACACGAGCTGTGTCCAGCATAGACTGTTTATTGACACTAAAGCTCATTATGGATTTCTATATTTTCTCTTCCATATATTGAATGCTGGTGCATTGTGTGAGTCAGGTCACACAGGACTGACAGACAAGGAGCCAAGGCTTTTCCCTCAAAGTGGGGGAAAAATTATCATTTTACCCATGAATGCTGTTGGGGACCCTGTGTGTGGTTAATGGTTTAAAATTAATGTATTTCACCCCCCCACCCCCCCTACCCCCTCCCCTCAGCCGGGACTGCAGGTTGACAGCCTCACAGGTCTGTGAATAGAAGTGATAATGTAGCCTAACAGACTAGATGGCTTACAGTGTGTAATGAGAACCACTCAACACACTGAATAAAAGTTATTCCTTTGTATTGACTTTATTAAGTTTCAGTCATATGGGCGATTAGGAATCTCCACTTATTTAATTCACGCTTTTCTCGATTCACTGACAGCGGTTTAATATGAGCTCTTGGTTTTTCCCATTGCCGATTTTAATTGGGTTATTTCCAGCTGCTGTTGATTTAAGTGTAAGGGGAACCTTTACAAGAGGAACTGGTCTCGTTTGGGAATAAATGAGGTGGGCAGCACTGTGGGTCACTGCACGAGCCCAGAGAAATCTCTAAATTTGTTGTTGCTTTATTGAGAGAATTAAAGGTTCAGTAGCTGCTCTGAATTAATTAATGATATCATCACTGAGCCTATAATTAAACGTAGCTATCCATTTAAAAAGAAGACGTGTGGTGTATAGTTTACATCTATGTGCAATCAACGTTTCTATATTCAGAGCTGAATCCATCATGAAAATCCTGAACAGACCTGCTGTATAGCGTTTGTTGCCTGGTGCTGCAGCAGCCATTCAGCAGCTTTCGTTCCCACCATGAATGAACTTTATTTGGGTTTGGATTTATGGAGTGATTGACTTGAAGTCTTATAAAGTGAGCACGCAGCTCCCTGAGGACAGAAGGAGAGCAGTTGTCCAAACACCAGTCAATCGATTAATGGCGCAACAGGCTCCCCTGCATATATGTGGACATTATCCATCATTATCCATGTGTGAGGCATCCTTTGAACTGAGTCGCTGTCCAAACTTGCCTGCAGTGGTCTGTTCAGAGGCGGCCAGGAGAGGTCGGTTGGAGCATTGAAACCGGCCGGGACTCGGGCACGGTGCCGGCTGGGGCTCCATAAAGTAACAGTGTGGGTTCAGAGCTGGGCTGCCTGGCTGTCATCCAGCGTTTAAAGAGGGTCAACTCCTCATGTCCAGTCTAAAGGCTGCATTTAGACTCTTAATGGCTCTGTTTTTATTTCTTCAAATGACAGCAATGGGCGCCCTGATAGTCGTTAAAGCACAGCCTTTATTATTATGCGCCGGCGCGGACGATTGTTTTCCAACCTTCCAGGATAAATTTACCTCATGGCTCATAAATATTGGAGAAAATGAGAAACCGATGATACTTTTTCTCTGGGTGACTTGTTTCACTGACTGAGCTTTTTGTGACTCAACAGAACCGGGTTTTGTGAAGTTAAAAGCCCATTGGCACAAAGTAGGCTACAGGCAAGGGTGGCGTTTAATAAAGTCTCCGCGTGTGACTTTATCCGACAATGGCGCAGAAATAAATAAGTGTCGATCCAGTGTGCGCTTCAACTTCAGCGCAGTCGCTGCTGTCTGGCCATGTTGGTGCTGCACGGTGCTGGTTATCGCACACACGCCATGAAAAACACGGCGCAAAGCGAACGAGAATAAAGCTGAGGTTATTCTCAGAGTTGGACACACACACGCGCGCGCGCGCGGGCACACTCCTTCTTTGTGGTCCATAAAGATCTGGGGAACGTGTATAAACGCGTCGGATAGTGGCTTTATTGGCCCCCTTTCGAAGGAATCCCCGCAGCCCGTTGAACCGATACGGGCTTTTTTTCCTCCACAAAATGGCAGCCGTGCTGTCGGCAGCCTGGCAGTCCAGCCGCTGTCTTGTGTGCGCGGAGGGGACGGGGGAGCCTCCGGTCCCTGCCTGTTTCCCGCTCTGCACACCGGCAGCTCGCCGTGTTGTTGTTTTGGTTTGACATCCTGCCTTGTTCTGGTCACTGGCGATCAGCCATGTGGGCTAAAAAGCAAAAGGAGTTGCCATAGAAACGCTCAGGTTTCCCCACCAGCCTGTGTGGCACACCTGACGCAGTGAACTGGTGTCTCCTATCATACCCCCCCCCCCTCACCACCCCCTCCCCCTTTACACCCACCCTCAGCCCGGGGCGCCGCTGTCCCCGTGCCTGGTATTAATTTCCACCAACATTTTCCAATTTCGGTAAAATGTTTGGTTATAAACTGAAGCTTTCACCAACAAAATCAGTTTTTCTCAGAGATAAAAGACGCAGATTCCTGTGATTCCCCTAAAGCCTTTGACGCTGTATTGCTCTGATTTGTTTTATTTTCAGTACGTTCTCACAGGTTTCTGTCAGAGAAGTCTCGATATTGGTTTTCTAATTTAAAATTAAAGCTGGACTCACGCGGGCGGGTGAAAGTGCCATGCTACGCATTCAAACACCTAACTATCACACCCATCCGATCTGGCAGATTCGATTGAGTCCAAATGTGGAGATATGAAACCTGCGATTTTCTGCGCCATTACTCATTTTTGGAACAGAGAAACGCTTTGATCTGAGCTTGTTTCGTGCTGATTGCCAGGGCTTGCGCTGTTCCTCTGATGCTGATTTAAGTTGAACGGAAGGAGAGGAGCGCGGAGCTCCATCGATCTCTCTGTAGAAGTGATTGATTTATATTTATTCACCGCGCCTCTGTCAGGTGACTCCGTGGTGCTGCCGCCTATCAATCTGCCACCGAGCACCTTCCCCTTTTGGTTATTATTGGATTAGCATAAAAGATGATGTTGCTTTAACACAGTCAAACAAACAGCAGCCTTTTCCAAATGGTCTGCCTCGCGCTGTAAAAGAAACCTGCAGCTCCTCTGATGCCTCCTCGCCTGCCATGCACGTATTGTTTTGACTATATCTGTTTTGTTTTTTTGTTTGTTTGTTTTGTTTGTTTGTTTTTCCACGCAGGATTGTTGTTCCTTTCTCTCACCATGCATCGAACCACCAGGATAAAGATTACTGAGCTCAACCCTCACCTCATGTGTGTCCTGTGTGGAGGATATTTCATAGACGCAACCACCATAATCGAATGTCTTCACTCATGTAAGCAAGCCCACAGAAACAATGGCTCTACTCTGGTTGTGGAGGGAAAATGAAAACATGGAAATGTCACCGCTGATAGAATGTGTTGCAGGAAGTTATTCCTTAAAGGAGTCTTTCTTACATATTTTCCCTGCACATATACTTTTATTTCAACTTTTTGCTGCTGCAGTGTTAATGCTAAAGTGATTTCTCATTAGCAACAAGCCCTTAAACCAGATTTACCAATAGCCTATCAGTTTAGATTCAGGATATCCTTTCAGAAGAAATCTGATTTTGACTTTTTTTTTTTTTTCCTTCTTTGTCTATCGTTTGCAGTCTGCAAGATGTGCATTGTGCGCTACCTGGAAACCAGCAAATACTGTCCCATCTGTGATGTACAAGTGCATAAAACAAAGCCTCTCCTCAACATTAGGTGAGAACTATAGTTACTGAATTCTTTGCCCCATGTTGCATCTTTTTCCCTTTGTTTTTAAATGTATTTTGTATCTATTGTTAGGCAAAGGTAAAGGTATCTTTTCTTAGTTTTGTGGAGCAAACAATCTTTGTTTCTCTTGTGCCTCGTCATGGTTTTACTTGCTGCACATTAGAAGGTTTTGTAAATACTCTTTCTCGTATTTAAAGAATTTATTTTCATGCATTTGTAATATTCAGCAACCATGACAAAAGTTTGAACATTCTTTGTTTCCTGTTTCTCGCCTTTTGTGGTTTCCCCCTTTGTTTCTCCATTGAACAGCTGGATCAGCCAGTAATCGGTTTAAAATATTCAGACATAAGGAACACTTGCAGACCTCTTGTATGATATGTGTGCGATTTCCCACAGCCTTTAACAGCAGCTAAGGACGTCTGTGTGTTACATACAGTTGTATGTGTGCTGTAATGCAATAACTTAGGAGTATTTATCTCCAAGCACAGCATTTACAAACAAGAAAACCAGCTTTTCAGTCGTTAGCTGTCATTTGTCTTTTTATCCAAACGCTTAGTTGAACATGAATAATACAACCATCTGTATCAGTTCATCAGTCTAGTTTTCAGTGAAAACGTTGATGTATCCAGTATCTCAGTGACATGACTGAAATCTCTCTTCCTCTCTAGGTCTGACAAAACTCTACAGGACATTGTGTACAAACTGGTCCCCGGCCTCTTCAAAAGTAAGAACATGACTGTGAAACAGCCTCTGCATCTCACGTGTCATTTTTACTTTCATTCTGACTCTGTATTCACAAATATTCTCTAGATTTTTCTGATAAGCTGTTTCCTACAGTATTGCACCGCTACAGCCACTGCATTACACACCCCTGTAAGTCAAAAGTAAAGACATAGGATCATATAGAAATTACAAATAAATATGTTTTGATATGGATGCACTTTATTGTTTAAAGCTTGTTTTTTCAGGCTGGTGAGTGTTTAGAATATGTCATTGATCCGATGCTGTACTTTCTGAGGTGATACATGCTGTTATCGTATTGTTTTTGTTACCTTGTAAAGGACTGCTTTTGTTTTGTGTTGCACTGTATATGCTGTTGATAAAACCTGTCAAACTAGGTCCGGCAAAACTCCTCTTGTCACATTGCCAAGTCTTACGCGTTTGTTGCACTTCCTGAAGGTAGAAAGTTATGATAAAATGGAAGTGGGATGTATGTCTGGTTTTTTTAGGCAGAGGCTATTTTTGCTGCATTGAAATAATCCATAATGTAATGTATTGAATCAAACCATTAACTTAGTCAGTTATTACATCAGTACCACTATTCTGATGTAATTTGTCCTGTTGTGTCGAACAAACGTGCTCCGATTTATTGCTGCAAATCACATGGAGAAAAAACAGAGCACCAACAAATGTTGGTTCGTACAGTATTTTCAGCTTTAAAATGATATTCCTGTGTAACCTGAAAATAGACAGACTTGTAATGGCTTTCCTTTCTGGATGTCCTCAGATGAAATGAAGAGGAGGAGAGACTTTTATGCGGAGCACCCTGTAGATGGTGAGTTAGAAACCACGTATTGATGGTCCAATTTCCACTTGGTCACCACAGTGAAGATGAAAACAAAATTTTCCTACTTTTTGGGTGAAAACGATGGTGTTAATTTACCGCTTATCACATGCTTTATTGTAAAGTAGCGTTCCAAAAATATTTCTTCTTCTTTTTTCTTCTACTTTTCTTTTTTTTTTTTTTTTAAACTTCAGTTTCAGTATAGTCACAAGCCCGTCCACATGTGTGTTTTTCTGCAGCTTCAAACGGATCGAATGAGGATCGGGGAGAGGTGGCAGACGAGGAGAAGAGAATTATTACTGATGATGAGATCATCAGCCTCTCCATTGAGTTCTTTGATCAGAGCAGGTAGGCTTCGCCTCTGTGTCCATATTAAAGCAAGTGATTATTTGTTGCAGTAATATTGTTGCAGTGCTACTGTTAATTCTATATATTTATCTTGAAATGCTTGTTCTTAACAGGCTAGAAAAAATGTCATATGCTCCAATGCATTGTGTTTGCATATTATAGAGTTATTCTCTTAGACAAGATACTGCATTAGAAAGGATTAAGTCCAGCCAGAATTATGGTGTTATTGAGTGTTTATGGACACATCCCTGACGCTGGATCAACACACAGCAGGTTATGTCACCCTCCAGTTCACAGTTCCAACTGTCCACAATATATTTCACTTTTTTACTTTGTTTTTGGTTTTGTTCACCTGCGTACTTACCCTCCCATCCAGACTTTATGAAATCATGCCAAGAGATTATTCATTATTTTACTTTATTTTTTCGCAATTTACCAACTTCTTTCAGACACAGGCAATGTCCTTGCAATACTCTATGAACATCATAACAGCTGTAGACATGAGTAGTAAGCTACAGCTACTTCATGTGTCAAATTTAGTTTGAAGGAAAAAAGTAATATTTGTGGGAAGAAAATAGTAAAGCAATTAAGTGTCCTTCTCATTCAAGCGGCTGGTTCTGTAGATCACGTGATGTCCACAAAATCAAATTTTAGATTTTTAGATGTAGTTTTTTTTTTCTTTTTTAAAATAATAATGCAATGTTGTTATTGTATTCAATATGACATATGGACATGAAAAACATGAATACTGCTGATCTTAATATTTTTGCCTTTAATTCTGTGCAGACTGGGAGGTGGAATGGAGGACAAGCAGTGTAAAGATCAGGTACTGCAAGTTGATTTCGGCCACATTCTTTCTCAGCATTATTTTTCTCCTATTAACATCCTTTTTAACCAGGTAAAGATGAAACGTCCTGCAAGCTCCTTTTCTTTCAGCAACTAATGAATATTTAGTTTGCCGCCTCTGCTGAAATCTGTAGACAGTGTTGCTTTCTCCTGAGAGACAACTAGATGGTTTTTTGTAAAGCAAATTCTGTTTCTGATTTTAAGGTGGACCAGCCTGTGTCCTCCGTAACAATTTAGATGAGTAGTCACTTTATATCAATATACATTTAAACAAATATGTATAATTTTGGATGTACATAATCTGCAGGTGGCTAACAAGAGGTACCTGCAGTGTCCAGCAGCCATGACAGTCATGCATCTGAGGAAGTTTCTGCGCAGCAAAATGGACATCCCAAATGCCTACCAGGTCTTTTTTGATCTTTACTTGTTTATTCATCGACAATATTTGTGAATGTAAATTTGTCTTTTCAAGAAAATTGTGATATCAAGACTCATTTTTCAGTGTCTTACTTAATTGCAGTTATATTTAATGTTTTATTGTTTTTTCTTTTCTCTCCAGGTTGAAGTCATGTATGAAGATGAACCTTTGAAAGATTACTACACATTAATGGATATAGCATATATCTACACTTGGAGAAGGGTAAGACTTTTCTGGGCAAAGGGGAGACTTGATTTGGTTTATTCAAACTGCTGCTGAGTCCCATATCCTAAATGTCCTTATTGACCAGTTATTAAAATGTATTATAGAACTGATAGTTTTAAGTCATGTACTTTGTCAGATAAGTTTTGTTAGAATCATGTCCATCTTCATCCGATGGATGTGGATATAATGTAATAGCCTATCTTGTGATTTATTGTTCAAAACTGCTACTATTAACAAAAAATTGTCACTCCATTTTTAAGAGACTTAAAATTACAGCACTGAATATGCAATCAGGTTGTGTTTAGAATTCATTTTGTGCTTTCCCCAGTAAATACTGTACATTGAAACACATACATTTAATTTCATTGTATTGGCACCAATTGCTGCAGTTTTGATAAAGCATAGCCTATAATATATGTGTGTGTGTGTGTGTATATATATATATATTTTTTTTTTTTTAAATATCGGTTTCCACCTCTTTAATGTCTGGTGTCAAAAATATTATTTTTTAGTTATAGTTTTTACATGAAATACTGACTGACAGGAGGCTGCTGAATAGGAAAGAGTTTATTAAGCCTAATTAAACTGTTATTTAAAATAGTATGAAATGTTTATTATCGCCACCACAGAACGGCCCGCTGCCCCTGAAGTACCGAGTCCGACCCAACTGTAAGAAGATGAAGGTGAGCCACGCGCAGCAGGAAGGCCAGAACAGCGCGAGCAGATCCGGACCAGAGAGCGACTCTGCCAGCGACAAAGCCGGGAGTCCCGCCGGGGCTCCGTCCACGTCCTCATCACTGCCGAGCCCCGGCACACCAGCTCAGTCCCCTCACCCGCAGCTCCCACACGGCCCCAATAACGTCAACGGGACCCCAGCCGCCGCCCCTTCGACCCCCAGCCGGTCCTTTACCCAGTTCGGCAGCGGCGGAACCAAGCCCCGGAAGGTTTCCCTGAACGGCTCGTCGACCTCTTCCGGATGACGCGGGGCTCCGGACCGGACCGGACCAGCCAACGCCAGACTCCCGCTCAGCTAATACTGTTTTCATGCCAATGTAGTTCCATTGTGTAGACAATGTTATCTCTCTTTCTCTCTCCATTTGTTGTTATAAATATTACGGCATCATATGTAAGTTTAAACGTAGTGGAATCGGAGACATTTCAAAATAAAATGAATGAGGAAGTTGGGTGGCGTGGGAATTTTAATAAGAAGGCAAATTTTGATGTTGGGGGAGGGGGGCGTTGGAAAGCAGAAGGACAGGCATTTACCCCCTTTTTAAAGCTACATCTTTATTTTACAGAAACGACTGAAGATAGTCTTTTATATTTTCTTTTACGTTTTTCAAATTCAGCGTGTTTATCATGAATATTTCATGTGTGTTGGGATATTTTGAAACTGTCAGTTTAAACATGCATGCTCATGAGAACACTTTTCTTTTAAGAGAGAGGATCCCGCGTGTTTATCTCACAAGTTGGACGGGTTTTTGGAAGCTTTTCAGGCATCAATCTTGTTCCAATGAAAGTTATAGGCTAAATACATTTGTATAGCGCTGTTGGCTTCACGGAAAAATGCCTATGGAGGAAAAATCAACTTTACTTTGCCTTTTACTGAAAAAAAAAAACTTTCTTGTAGCTGCAGTGGAATCGGATTGCTTATCCCCCACGTCGTTAGCACGTTATAAGCAGTTTTAGAGAATCCACGTGTAAATAGAAACAAAATGCATATTTAATCAGCGATGTTCTTATCCCCCTTTGTTCTGAAGGAATGACTTGGGCTCCTGTTCAGCTCCATTTCATGCTCAGTTGACAGATGTTTTGATGTCTCCCGTGTTTTCCGTATTTGTATCGCTCGATTGTATGGACAACTTATTGTATTGTTACTGTTGCACAGTATAAAACATCTAAATAAAACATTTTACACTTACGGAAGAAGTCAACTCGGTTTTTTTTTTTGCGCCGGAAGCTCATTGGTCAGTCTTTGGTTCTCCATGAAATGAATAAAGGAATAATTGATGGGGGCAGACGGTGCAAAGCGCCAGATGTCTGTCTGAATCAGCGCTGATAGATAACTGAGTTAGGCAGGCAGCTCTGAGCAGTCAGGAGGAGGAGATCTGGCCCGTGATCAAATCATGTTTCTGAATAGGCTACATTCAATTAAGATGGAAGCCTTTATCATTGTTTTGTATTGATGATTTATCACACGGGTAACTGCATTTCTCTGCACTGAAATGAAACAGTTTTAATGGAAAATTTAAAATAATATGAAAAATCGAGACTTATAGTCTAATTTGTCTACGAGTCAATAACTTCATTATTTTTCATTCTAAATTTCAGTCTCAAGTGAAGCTGACATTTGCTGTTTGTGAAATCATTAGGCTAAATGTAAGGCATTTTAAAAGTAGACCACTAAACCAACGATTTTTAACGAATTAATAACAATTTCATATAATTCAATTTCCTTTTTTTCAAAATCTTGTGAATTAGGCTAATTATGAAAAGTAAAAATCCAGAAATGTACACACCTGTGATGTTTAAACCACTTATCTGGAGGACCCTACAAAGATTTGTTAATCAAAGTTTTTCAATAAAACCAGATTTAACCTTAATCAGTAAACCAGGCGTGGAGCAGAATTTAAGACGGTGTATAGGTACTGTGGTAAACAGATGAAAGAAAAAAGTACATTATGCTGTTAGTGTATTAACATTTTATTTTGGAAACAAGGTTTCACAGAATAGCTTAATTACTTCCAAATGTAAAGTAGGCTAATAAAACGAAAATATTGCTTGTTCAGATTTAATATATTGTACAGTATATAGTATCTGCCCACTTGCGGCTTAGCTTACCCTGAGCGATAACAAGATTCATTTAATGTAATTTGATAATTACCTCTCTCTAAATCCACAACAAAACAAAAGTAAAAACTAAAAAAATTGAGAAAATAAAATAGAAAATGAACACAAAATCTTAGTATGATCCGATTTCACAGAAAAATCTTAAGGTGTTGGTGGGTTTAAAATTTCTTTTGAATGACATAGCCTATATTGGAATACCTTTAAATAGGCTAGTTGTTACGGAAATTGTGGGGGGAAAAATGTAGCGAAGACATCCAGCAATAGGCTTTGAAAAAATGAATCGCCTACCTTGCCACCTGAATCGGACCTTAAATAGACTATCTTTCACTCCGCTGTTCAGTTGTAGAATAACATTACCAAAATGTACAGTGTTATGTCTGTGTGCCAGATTGGACCTGTTTTTGTTCATAATTTTGAAATATGCTATTTGCTCATAGGCTTTATGCTGTTATCATCGTTGCCTCTATTTTTCTTTTATCTACTTTTTTTCTTTTTATACAATAGGGTATAATATAGGGTAGGCTACTATCAACGGAAAGAAAGCGTATAGTGTTTGCATCGATCGCATTTCAGTGACATTTTATAATTTTATAATGATAATGATAAAGTCTACTTAGGCCATATCACTCCTTTTAAACTGGGTTGACAAAATGCTTACGAAAATAAGAACTCCTCCAGAGAGCTCATTAGAGGACACACTCCTCCAGCAGCCAAGTCATAAAAAAAAATCATTATGAAAGTGTCAGCTGAACATCTACTCATATCTGGAATCGGCGTTTGCTGTTTCTTTCTGAATCGGTATGATTAATGATGTTGTGAAAGTGTGAGACATATCCGCGGTTGTCTTTCAGCGGGAACAAAGGGCTGCACTAACTGATCTGAGGAATCAGAGCTCTCACTCTGCACATATTTCCGGGCGGAAAACACGAACGCATGTGCGGATCAGAGAGCAGCGGAGTGATTCATCTCGGCTTAATAGACGATCTTCGTTAGGCGCTACAGATCATTCGGTTTCCTCTATGTTGCCAAGGCAACACTTAACAACAACACCACCTAACCAGGACCTGGATACGAGTGGGAAAAACGCTACACTGACTCCTGTGATAAATTCAGTGTTTATTTCTGTAATTTTCGGTGTGAAAATAACTTTGTAAAGAGGCATTTTTCATCAGTGTAACAATGAGTCAACGACATATCATTCAAGGTGAGATTCGTGGGGTGTTTTGATCCATAAATCATGAGAATAAGCTGGCGTGGCGTTTCACACTGAAATCCTGCTCTGTTTGTGCTTTGCAGTTTTCGAGCAGTATCAGAAAGCAAGGATGCAGTTTGTGCAAAGTGTTGCTGATCTGACAGCCAGACCACAAAACGTAGAAATCCTTCAAAATGCAGGTAAGAAACAAAGTTATAAATAAAGCTAGACAATGCAATTTCTGGTGAAACGGCGGTGGGGTTACAGGCTCATGACAGCTGACAAAGGTCTATCTATTTTTCCTGACTAAAACTGTAGTGAAACATATTTTCAGTGAAAACTGTTGAAATCATTGTCTTTTATTTAGTGTAGGAGCAGCATGGAGCTGGACTTTGACAGAAATGTCAGAAAAGCGGTTGATAAACGCCACAGAACTAATCAGCTGATTTGAATCAGCTGTGTTTCTCCCCCTGCACTAAGAGGTTGCCGTTGTGATCTTAATTGCCTAGTTTGTACGGGGTTTCAGTTGAAATATACCTCTCAAACTCAGGCTTACCAGCTTACAACTGATAGATAGATAAATACCTAGATAGATGGATAGATACTTTATTTATCCCCTAGGGGAAATTCAGATGTCCAGTAGCTCATTAGTAATAATAATAATAATAGTTAATAATGAATAATAAACAATAATAGCTATATTAGTCCAGTTCATGAGACACTTCCTTTGACTGAGGTGTTATATGGCCTGAGCCAAAGGAAGTGGCTCATGAACTGGACTACCATTTATTTATTATCATTATTATTACATATTTCGTTATCACATAAAAGTATATATATTCTCAGAGAGGAGAGTCTGCCGAACGCAGTGATATAGAATATTTGTCCCTTTGATACCAGAAAATGTGGCATGTGCAACGATTTAAAAAAAAGCCCTGCTTTGTGTTTTCCTCCTGATTTTTTGCTGTCATTTTACATTAGAGTGAATAGGGCAGTTGGATGGTACTCCTGCCACTTTGAAAGGCATAGTTCAAATTCTGTGACTACCTGTGCTTTGGTAGTCACTTTGTATGAAAGAGGACAAATTTGCCTTATTTCTGGGAAGAAATTATGTGTGAAGAGTGAAATTTGTGGCCGTGAGGACTAGTTTTTCCTTTTGAGCAGCTTTAAACCCTCTCCCATTGATGTCATCCACTCAAACTCCCATTATAAACTCAAAAACTGTCAGAAAAAGCATGAAACTTAAAATGTGATAAAGCAGAATCTGTACAAGATATCAAAAAGTTGAATTTAATGTTAAATAGCTGAAAGTCTTGGGACCTGTTGTAGTTGAAGTTGAAGTAGTTGAAGTTCAAAGTGGGAAAGTTTTAGTGGATTTGAACATCGTCCCATTCATTTTAATTGGAAAAATATCCAACAAAACTTTAAATGTTTCGTAAATTATGAGACAAATCACTGAAAGTAATGCCTGAATGTTTTGACGTTTGAATGTAGTTTCTACAACAAACAGTGCCAAAAAAGTAAGCAGCAGAATAATAATAAATGGAATATTTCGACCTGACAACAACATATAGTCAGCAATCCCACCAATTATTATTATTATATGATTTCCTCTCCTCTCCTCTCCTCTCCTCTCCTCATCTGCAGGTGTGATGTCCATGCTGCGTCCTCTGATGTTGGATGTGGTCCCCAGCATCCAGCAGACAGCAGCTTTGGCTCTGGGCCGCCTGGCGGACCACAGCGATGACCTGGCGGAGGCTGTGGTTAAGGAAGACATCCTTCCCCAGCTGGTCAACTCACTGGCCTCACAGAACGTCAGTAGCTATCTCACCCTTATACCTTGGACATGCACTGACTGCTAATTTGTTGCTCCTGGATATCTGGGGCTGGTGGCAGCTTGTCTCCACCTTGAGGAGGCTGGTGATAGAGAAGGAAGAGAGGGACAGACAGAGGCTGTCACCCTGCGGGGACTCAGGGTCAACCTCCTGAATGTGAGAGTGTGTTTTGGGCTAACTTGGCAGTTCGCTTGGGGGCTACTTCAAAACCTAAGAGCCCTTTACCATGAGTGCAACCAGGCCTTTGTTTTCTTTCTCTTTCTCTCTCTCAGCCCACTCAGAGGCTCAGAATGGAGGGAGACAAGGTTTAGTTCTTGTTATTAATGGGGCATTGCAGTGTCATATAATAATCTGCAAATCTGATAAGAATTCAGTGTTTGCTTCAGAATTTACTTCAGAAAGAAATGAATATATGTTTTATTTGTAGAGTTTCTAGAGAGTTTTTTATAGTACATGAATAATTATACCATATATGAATATTTTCAATACTTATGATTTATATTTTACATTTAAAAGCAATTACTCTTCACACACACAGTATTATGTGGGTTCTATGAGACCTTAAACAACAAGAGATTAAAGAAAATGTCAACAGAACAAGGTTAAAGAGTCTCAGGGAAACTCTAGAATACAGGGGGTGTTTAAACAATGTAGTTATAAAATGAACTATTAAAGAAATATATAGAATTTTTTTTTTATGCAGACTTATGAGGTTTTTCATTTCATATGAGGTTTTTCATTTATAGAAAAACATAACTGTCCTGTTTCTCATTTCTAATAAAGGTGCAATGTGGGTTAAATCTTAAGTTTGAACTATATGAGGTTTCTGCAGGGCCATGGCAACTGATGTGTGTGCCTGTGTGTGTTTGTGTGCAGAGGTTCTATAAGAAAGCAGCAGCCTTTGTGCTGCGTGCGGTAGCCAAACACTCCCCTGAGCTGTCCCAAGCTGTGGTGGCCTGTGGGGGGGTGGAAGCCCTGGTTCTCTGCCTGGAGGAGTTTGACCCCGGGGTGAAGGAGGCCGCAGCCTGGGCTCTGGGCTTCATCGCACGACACAATGCATGTAAGGAGGACACACTGACATTTTTAGATTTCCATGATTTTTTTCACATGTCCGTTTCTTGGTTCGTCCTTAATTCATGTCTGTGTCTTTTCATGTTTCCCACCCCTTTCCATGATCCATGCAGCATTGTCACAGTCAGTTGTGGATGCAGGCGCAGTCCCCCTGCTGGTGTTGTGTCTTCGGGAGCCTGAGATGGCCCTCAAACGCATCGCAGCCTCCACCCTCAGTGACATCTCCAAACACACACCAGAGCTGGCCCATACTGTGGTGGACACTGGTGCCATCGCACAGCTGGCAGAGATGACCCTCAACCCAGACGCAAAACTCAAGGTAAGCCAGCTCAAAGGAAAGTTTCAATTAGCAGCTGCTGGTTTTACTCAGCTCATGATGTATAATGGCATAAATGAAATAAAATTAGAGCTATTTTTCTTATTTTTCTTTTCTTTTCCCTATAGAATGTTTACAAGCTTTGTAACAATGCTTACCAAATAAAATTAATTAATACCTAAGACATGCATGCTAAATATGTAAATATGTAACTCCAGTGCCTTCTGCTGTTTTGATTATTGAAACCTAAAGCTTTTGAATGACAGGAAGTAAAATACTTTTCTTTTTGCATATAATTTTTCTGTCAAATTAAAGTAGGTTACTGTTATGTTATCACATGATATCAATTAATGATTTAACAGTACACTCTAAAGCAGATTTTTGGAAATATTTCTATTTAAAAAAATAAATCAAAAATAAATTATATATATTATATATAATATACAATATAATATATCTTTGTGGTTTCTATTGGGCTCTGTCTCTTATCTAAATTATGTTATTATGATTTTTTTTCTTTTTGTCCCCTTCATTCACCTTTTAACAAACCTCTTGCCCTTTATGCTTTCTATATGTGATACATTGTGATTTGTGAATTAATCAAAGTTATTTAAAAAATATTTATCTAACATAATTTTCTTTAAAAATACATAGCTGAAAATTTTCTGTCATGAATAAGAAACATTTTACATTACAAACTTAAAAATCTAAAATTACGAAGTGGAAATTACCATTGAACTAACTCAGCAATTTTAAGTAAACATAATGGATTATCAGTGTTATAAAACCTGCCAAGATGGAATAGAGTAACAAAATTGTATTGACATTGTAAGGATCCTGCAAGTGACACAATCACACAGAAGTCAGGTTTCTCTCAGTCTTGGAAAATGAAAATCCTGGAAACATGGTGAAATTTGAGCAAAAAGTGGCAACTAGTCTTGAAGGAAATTCCTTGAAATTTAAAGAAATATTTTGGCAACCAATTAGAATGTTAAATATTGGCATTTATGGCAGATAGATTTTATAACTTAAAAAAAACAATTACATGTTCAATTTAACTAAATTAAAAAGATACAAGTGGAGCTAGCTAAAGTACAAGATGAAAAACTGGGACATTTCAACACATTTGCAGGAAAACATGAAGTTAGTTTATGTTTCAAAAATGTGATTCATGACTTCTGGAAATATTCAGACATGTTTTTGTCTCCATCCAGAGGCAGGTGTTCTCAGCCCTCAGCCAGATCAGTAAGCACTCCGTCAGCCTGGCAGAGATGGTGATAGAGGCTGAGATCTTCCCTGCGGCAGTGGCCTGCCTCAGAGATCCAGATGAGTATGTCAGGAAGAATGTCACTACTCTGATGAGGGAGGTGGTGAAACACACGCCAGAGGTACTGCACACACACGCACACACACACACACACACACAGACACACACACACACACACACACACACACACACAACAATCAGTCGCAGGAAACAAAGTGTCCATGTGTGTTTCCAGCTGTCCCAGGTGATTGTGAACTGTGGTGGCATGGCAGCAGTGATCGATTATCTGGGCGATTGCCATGGAAGCCTGCGGCTGCCAGGGATCATAATGCTGGGATATGTGGCAGCTCACAGTGAGAGTCTTGCCATGGCTGTCATTCTCTCCAAGGTGTGTATGTGTGTGTTTGGTTAATCTCTCTGTCATGTGACAGCTAAAGCCAACCACTAAACCCAGAGACATTCCTTCAGGTCCAGTATCTAGGTCATATTAACCGAACCAGTCCTGTTGTGCTGTGTCCTCCTGTCCTGCAGGGGGTGCCCCAGCTGGCCCTGTGTCTGTCTGAGGAACCTGAACATCACATCAAGGCGGCCTCAGCCTGGTCCATCGGCCAGATAGGGCGTCACACGCCTGAGCATGCGAGGGCCGTGGCCACAGCGAACCTGCTGCCCAAACTGCTGCAACTCTACATGGATGCCAGCAGCTCAGAGGACCTGCAGCTTAAAGTAAGAGCTGCTTTGCACTGAGGCTTTAATGAGACTTTGAACAGCGCTAACGAACTGATTTTTTTTTTTTATCACAACTGAAATCAAGGTGAAACTGCGTTCCCAAAAACAAAACTTTTGGCTAATTGGTTTTTATAAAATTTTATCCCGGGTTGCAAATATTTTATCAGCTCATCGGCATCGGTAATAGAAATGAGCCTTTTCTTGAATTCTTAGTAAACATTTAAAGAGGATAAGAGATATCACAGAGATATTTTCAGCCACAGGTCAGCTGGGATTACGGGAAAAGGGTTTCCATGACTTTTTTTTTTTTTATTATAAACAATACATTTCATTTCTTTCGTGTCCTTTTCTTTTCAGAGTAAGACTGCTCTGAAGAGCGTTCTGCAGAAGTGCACCCACCTGCCTGCTCTGGAGCCCCTCCTCTACGATGCCCCGAGCAACATCCTCAAACATGTCGTGTGCCAGTTCAGCAAAGTGAGCGAGTCCACGATCTGCATTTTCAAATGGAGATAAATGTCAGTTTCTCCCGAATGTTTGCGATTCAGATCATGAAGTCATCTGTGTACACCCTGTTCTCCCATCCTCCCGTCAAAGGTGCTGCCTCATGACAGCAAGGCTCGCCGTTTGTTTGTGACCAGCGGGGGACTGAAGAAGGTGCAAGAGATCGAGGCTGAGCCTGGCTCTCCTCTCCAGGAGTACATCAACGCGATCAACAGCTGTTTCCCTGAAGAGATAGTCAGGTACACACGGGCACGCTACCGCACATCTAAACCCTTGCGTGTGTGTATGTGTTTGTGAGAGAGTGAAACAGTGAGAAACGTAAATAGTAATGTTGGACTGACTCATTAGATAACATGATCATGTAGACTCATGTCAGAGCTGTGCGCTGACTCAGTCTGAACTGTTCACACCTTAACTATCAGCTAAAACTATGACCTATTAACTTCATTCTGTAGCATTTTTCAGGACAACAACATGCTTCAGTTACATAATGATCACAAATAAAATGAACAGCAAAAACAGTTATTATTAATTATTATAATTATATTTAAACTATAATTAGAATCAAGGTTTTATGTGAATAAACTCAGCAGACACAAATAGATAATTTAAATGAAGTTTCTAAAAGGTGGAAAGTAGAAAAGTGAATTCAAAAAGCATAATTTGCAGTATGAAACACAATAGGCCTATAAGGTATTTACATTGTGTGTATGTTTGTGTGTTTGTTTCAGGTACTATTCCCCTGGCTACTCTGAGGTCTTGCTGGAGAGGTTAGAGAACTACCAGCCAGCCTGAATCCAGTTCACAATACACATCCTGTTATTTGAACACATGCAAAACCCTGATAGTAAATTTATGATGTTTTATGTTCTTTTAAGATGTTTTCATCTTTAATATTATACTGAGGCTTTTTCACCTTTAAATGCATGTTGATAGTGACTACAAGTGCAGCTTGCATTAGGCCTGAGTAGCGTTCACACCAGCATCATCACCGTATGTTGTGTAAGAGACTGAAGATAAAATTAAAAAAAAAAAAAAAACCACAGCCCAACCAAGTGTCACTTTTAAATGCTTTCCCACACTTTAAGTTGAGGTGAAGAACTTTATTCTCACATTCAAACAACTTCTGCACTTTCACAACCAGTGTGACATTTCGTTCTATTATTCTCTTATGCCCACTATAGAGAGGTCAAAGGTCAGGTTCATTGTCAGAGGAGCAACCCTAGAGGTGGTAGGGAATTAGTATGTTCGAAGACACTTCAGCAGGTTGCTGACACATGGATTTGAGTCTCCTTGTTTTAGACCAGCTCCCCTCACAGAGACATATCTGGATCATACACATCGTTTTTCATCGCAGGGTGACTGCTGCGTGTTCTCCTGGTGTTTCACGTCGCAAAACCGAACACTCTTGTATAAAATGTTTTTAAAACAACATATACAAACAA
Organism: Seriola dumerili; assembly: GCF_002260705.1. Taxonomy (NCBI): domain Eukaryota; kingdom Metazoa; phylum Chordata; class Actinopteri; order Carangiformes; family Carangidae; genus Seriola; species Seriola dumerili. Next base: position 626,197 of record NW_019175077.1, read on the forward strand.
ACAAAAAAACAAAAATAAAATATGCCATAGATTAAACGTGAGATAATGAATCGCTTTCCGTCTCTGCTGTGGTTTGTAGGGGTCAGACTGCCCCCTGGCGGCTGTGACCTCTCACTGTGGCTCAGCTGTGTGCGTGTGTGCGTGTTGTGTGTATTTGTGTGTGTGTGTGTGTGTGAGTGTGTGTGTGTGAGTGTGAAGCAGCTGCAGCGCACGTGGCCAGCCGCTCTTTGTTTGTTGTCTCCGCTTGTTCCTCACATCTTACTGACGGTGCGAATAAGCCTCCGCCTCTCACCCGCAGCAGCGGAGACGTGAACACGCAGCTGCCGCCAAACCCCTCCTCTCCAAAAACCTGATTTTATTTCCATATAGGAACAATCCCTGTCTCTTACAGTCCGTGGTGTGCATCATCTTGAAATGCTGTTTTCTTCATAGTAAATGTCACAAGTCTCAGAGAAGCAGGGCGGCTGTCCGTTCTAAAAAAAAATAAAAAAATAAAACGGAGCTCATATCTGGCCTATTTATTCCCGCGTTTATTGTGGTAGAGAACAAAAATTCACAGGCTGCATTGAATGTTTAACATATAAACAAAGCAACATGATCGAAAACAACCTAGCCTGTGTATTTCTCCTTATTTCACTCTGTAGGATACAGCCGTGCTACCTCATACAGCCCGCTGCAGAAACAAGAGTCTTTTTTTGTCTCCTATCACTTTATTCTTTATTCTAATGTGCTGATGTTGATGTAGAGTGGAAACCTGCGAACATTTCGTTAAAATGAAAATATTTTAAACAGCACACACTCATTTGTGAGGCATTAGACACTAACAAATATAGGCCTAATGGAAATGAGTTATTGGGATGAATCCAAATACTTTTAAATGTGTAAGAAATAATCTACTCAGCAACTCAGACTTAGGTTGAAGTGCTTCAGGGTATTTTTCACTCCAGGAAATAAATCAAATCTTTTTAATTTTATTTATTTTTTGGAATCGGTGAGTGACAGGCAGGAAACGGTGTCGTGCTCACTGTAACAGTAAACCTTTTGTTCGAAATTAGAAAATCAAATAAAACACTGAATGAATATTTCTGAGTACTAATAACAAACACTGTCATAAATAAATATGTCGTCATGGTAATAAAGTCTAAATATGGATGATATGTTGCGTGCGTTGGACAGTAACAGTTGGGTGTTCAGTCTCCTCAACGACAAAGACGCAGAACAAAAAGAAAAGACTTTGACAGTGGTCAGTTTTCCATTTGCAGACTATTTCTTCTTGTATTTGAAACGAGTTGTGTGTTTGGGTCACACGTGCAAACAGCGCTTTAATCACGCCCATTCATGAAATCACACTAACCTGTTAAGATAAAGCTGTCGTGTGCAGTGTGATTTGATTTTACCCTGCGCCATATTTATCGGATTGTAATTACGATCTTATACTTTTACCACTTTAACTTTCATTGTCATTTGTTTCATGCATGTCCAAATCAGAATTCTTCTCACTTTTTTGAATACAGATAATGTATGCGCGTTTTGATCTTATTCTACGTAATCATTAGCCAAATTCATGAATACTAAACAAAATAAATACGTTTTAAAAAAATCACCTTAACATTCATCGCTATTAAATCTAATTATTTGCAACATATCAATAACTTACACATTGACAAATTTATATCCTCAACTATCATTTATATATATTGATAAATTACATTAAATCAGCAACAACTGGGATGAGATGGATTGATGCACGAAGTTAATAACCCCAAGAAGTAAGGTCTGTTTTGTTTTTTTAAACAAACAAAGATATTAAAGCAAAAGAATGATTAAATGGTGTCATTTAAACTCTGCAAAGCTCACGGAAAAGTAGTTTTCTTTTTCCTCTTTCTTTGTAGAAACTGTTGAATAGATCATCTCAAACAGTTATTATATAAAGTAGAAAGAAAATGAAACAATGAAAAAATAAATATGGAACCTGGTATTTTAAACAACAAAGAACAAACCATCAGAGGTAAACTTTGAGTTAAGCAGAACAAGTGCTTTAATTGGTTTGAGTGAACGCTTATGGAATGGAGTGTATTATTATCATCATCATCATTAAATGTGAAGAACAATAAACATACAACATCATTTTGGCCTTTCTGCCACTGAAAGGGAACTCTCACCAACCATTGTCAGACAGCAATGAACAAACACACACACTCACATACACACACAATGATGCTTTAACCAAATGCTTAAGTCTTTTAGAAGGAGTCTAAAAGTACTTGGGGCTGTTGTGAGGCCAAAGCACATTCTGCAGGGAAGAGTTTTCCTGGCCTGGCGTGTGTTGACTTGACTTCTGCATGCAAATTCACTAGGTTCAACTATTTTTGAGCACGTCAAACAGCTATTTTTTGTCCAAAGATTATTTGAATTTCAATTTTATAGCCAAAAGGAAATTTCACCAACTCTGCAAGATCTTGCCTGGCCTCCAGACATTTGCGTTTGTAATTTAATTTTCCCTTAACACTTGATAAACCACATGAACACAGGGCCGTTTCCCACAACTTTGGACATGTTCACATATGAGCGATGCACATCTCGCTCCATCTCCAGGTAAGAAAAAAAAACCCCAAATAAAAACAAATTCAGTTCAGACACATTACACGATACACAATGTTCTTCAAGCTCATGTGGGGTAGTTCTGACTGCTGGAAGATGCTTTTGGCAAGTTAACGCTGGCAGCAGGTTGACTGTTGGTTGGGGTTATTCATGAGAGAAGTCATGAAAGCGAGGACTTATTCATTTCAAGGTACAGCAGCAGGCCGCGTGTTATTATTGTCTTTAATTTGCATCTGTTAAAAGTCTGGCATTGCCTTCCTTATATGATATCCAGAGTTATTATTCCAAAAACAAAACAGAAAAAAAACCCCCACTCTCCCAGCATGCACTGCTCTGTTTTTCGACGTTTGCTAATGTTGGACTACAGCAAGCTTCAAGGGCCAAACAGAGCAAAGCAGACTAGAAGTTGAGTGTGTTCCCTCATTCTGTTTTCCTTTTGACACAACCTATTTACATTAATAACAAAACAGCCCATTTATAGTGAAAGAACACAGAAATATCAACTAACTGCTGACTCAGGATGAACTATCAGCTCATAATCTCCCCGATAAACAGGTGATCTGGGTTACACCAAAAAGATGGAGGGAAGGAAGGAAGAGAACATTAACCAGTTTCAGAAATGAATGGGAGTTTTACTTTATAGCTAAGTGAAATCTTGGACAAAAACAACTTTAAAACATCACATTCCTGAAATGTGACTGCATCTGTGGTTTATGGGTAAATGTGATGAAGATGCTGACAGACTCCTGAGGTGGAGGGGAAGCCGTCAGTTAGCGAGGACGAGCGTGACAAATCACAATCACAACACACATACTCCACAATGCACTTCCACACACAAACGTTCTTTATAAAGGCAGGACCAGCGCGACTGAAGAGGGGATAAATATCAGCGGACACCAACTCCAGTCCGAGGAGAGGGATAAGGATGCCTGTACACACTGAATAATCAGAATGGTGGATCTGAATGTACAGAACTGAAACCGATCCAGCATCTTCAAATTTAAGACAGCTATTCACTTTTTTTTTTGTCAGTTAAAAACACAATCATTAGAAAGGTTTTGTTTAACTGACTGAATAACATGAACAAATCTAAACACAGAGGGGTGCTGGAGTTGAAGAAGGTTGAGCAGGGCGGTTAGAAATAAAGTTGGAAACAATGCATGTCAAAGTAAACACCCTATTATTAAAATAACCTTTTACCTTTGTTTTAAAAAAAGATTACAAAATATAAAATTAAATAATTTTGGAGTATAAAGGCACACATCTTGCACAGTGTATACAATGAAGAACAGTTATTTAAAGCATGGTAGGGAGTATTTTACGCTGAACAGCTCACAAATGTGGTTAAAGTGGAGGGACACAAAGAGAACCTGAACAGCCAGCAACACAGACTATAGAGGGCGAAGGAAACTTAGTCCTGTGACATGCAATTTTTTTATGACTTTTTTTTTTTTTTTTAAGTACATATATATATATATACTAAGCATTGTATCAATTCAAGCAGTATCATTCTTCATTTACCACAGCACCATCATTCATTCCCATGGGTGGCTCCTTTTTAAATACAACTATATTTCATGACTAAAATCCAATGTAAAAATATAAATGTGAATATAATCTATGATATCTAAACAAACATATTGTGATGGAAGCTTTTTGCATGGGTAAGAATAGTCAAGTAGGACGACTTTACTTGTTTTAGTTGGTTATCCAGAGAACGTCACACGCACAACAACTTTTCTCACTTACATACATGTATATTGCATTTCCCTTATTAAGACCATGTCAACTAATTGGGATCATGTTCGTAACATTTGGTTCCTTTCCTCTTGTGCAAAATATACAAAAAAAAAACAAAACAAAAACAAAACTCCAACAGAAACAAAAAATTATTACCACGTCAATTCAGAAAACCGCCAAATTCGAACACAGATAAACCACCTTTAAAAATGTCAACAATAATAACACAACAATGAATAACAGACTCACAGCTGAGGTTAGAGAAGAGAACAATGCTGTAGGTGTAAATGACTGAACAACATGTATCTTTACATCTTCAGCTTCTCTTTCCAACCTCCCTCCTCCCTGCCCCCCCTCCCTCCCCCCCTATACAACTTTTGAACACTGACACACACACCGTTCAATATCACTGGGTGTGTGCTGGTACGATGCTGGAGGTAAAGCGTCTTCTGTTTTGCCCTGAACGCACAAGCACAGTCACTCTGTTGCCTGGTCCCAAAGCCCACCACGACATTACTACAGAGCACTTCTATAAGGATCGGAAAGGTGAGTTCACAGAAGCCCTGTAAACAGAACTCGTCTCAAGTTCCCTGTTTAACATTGCAGTAAATTCTTCCCAAACACTCCCTGTAAGTGGTACCCATAGATGAAAATTGATTGAGGAGACAGGATTTGAGATCAGGCTTCTGAGATTCAATTCTAAGAGAGCTGAGTTCCTTTTCCTCTTTGTTGCAGCACATGTAACAGAACAAGAGCTCCTAACCTCGAACAACAAATAAAAGTGCAACATTTTTTTCTATTTTATTCATAAGGTGCTGATAGCAACAGAAAGTTAAGGGCTGCTGATGTTTCAATCTGACACCCTATACGAAGATATAACAAGGAGCGACTTACTCTTGATCGCTATAGCCACAAAAGACTTCTGGGTCATTTCCTGTTACAGGAACAGAAACCATGACTAACTAACAATGCCCAATATATTCAAAGTGAATGCAAGAAAATGACACTAGAGAGAAGCTGTTCACTCGAATCCCTCTTCTTCTCCTCATTTTAAGGTACATATCCTTACCTCAGTCGTTCTTAATCACTGTACATCACAACAAAGCAAAAGGGACAAAGCACTTAGAGACACTGAAGTGCAACTAGTGCTGAATACAAGCATTACAATTTATTGCAAAAAGTGAATTCATCTCAGCTAATGAGAAGTGTTGGTTTGAATGAGTGGAGGATAACCCAGAAGCTAAATTCATTAACTGTACACGAAGGAACGGGAGGGGAACGCGAGGTCTTTAAAGGGTGGGTGATGGAGGAGGAACCAAAACAGGAAGATTTGTTTGGCTGAGTACTTGTATAGCATTTGGTAGGGGTCTGGCTGTTGGCCTATTGGAAGACTGCTCCCTACTTCCTGAAATGAAGCAATTGCATTGGGCGAGGCTCAACATAAACTTCCTCTTTACATCTCACTCAAGCCTTGCTTTGCAGGAGGGACCTTGTGCTGTAATCTGATCTCTGCATTCCCCTTGGCCTCACACTATACCACTTCATACCCTCCCCAGCCTCCCCCCGAGCCTCATAAGGGAAAGACAAATACAAACATTAAAATAAAGAAATGCTGGATGTTATGTTAGAGGCAATAAAAAAAAGCCATAGTCCCACATAAACAACCATGCAGACAAAACAAAATTATATTAAAAAAAATGTAATGACTAGAACACTTGCTTTCAACACCCTTATCATCCAAAGTATCACATGAACAAAACTCAACAGAGGAGAGGTTAAATGTAAACGAATGATGTTTTTTTTTTTTTTAGCTGCAGAGCGTGGCACCCCACTGAAAGAGAGAGAAAAAAACAGGGAGGAATGAGGAAAATGGATGAGGGAGAGTGATACAAAGCCATCACAGCACCTTATTAATTCAGCCTCTCGATGGTTTGTCTCTCCGTCCCTTTTCTTCTCCGCCCTACTCCCCACTTGCCCTCCCTTTCCCATGTGCCTCCGTGCCCCCTGTTACTCCTGGAGGCTATGACAGGATAGTGGTGATGAAATCATAAAACCTCTTAGAGTACTGCTCTGGGTTCACTGTGGAGATCTCCGCTCCAGCCTGCAGAGGGACACAGAGACAGATGACATTCACTGCATATAGTATATTTGTCTATAGTGTGTCATTATTTGACAGAAATAATTCTTGTATGCAACTACACACCCCATGTTTGACAGTCTTGGCGGCATGGGCAGCTTTCTTCTTGGCATCATAATGCTGCAGGATGTCTATGACAGCCATGAAGTAAACTTCCTTCCTGGGAGCACCTGAAGTTTAAAACAAACGCACCATAAATGAGAATCTATATATCTGCACAGCAATGCCAAGAAAGAAAATCAGCCACTGCTCAATATGACAAACAAAATCCTTGAGAGACTTTTTGACTGCAGTAGGCCTGACAACTAGAATGAAAACAACACCCAGTAGGGGGAGCTCTCAGTACTGTATTTATTATTTTTTATATAACTGTTAAATACAACCCTCACACAGCAGGGGTAATGTATTTAACATTGTGCCATAAGCCTGAAAAGCACATGCACTTGGCTACTCACTCTCATTGCTTTTGATGGCATAGACATCGATGGCAGGATCGAACTCTCCAGGTGACAGAGGCTTGGTGCTGTCCAAGGTGTTGCTGGGGCTGTCGGGGGGCGTCCCAATGCCCCCTCCGTCACTCTCCCCCTCCTCCTCAGCCTCATTGTCCTCGCTCTCCACCTCCTCCTGCTCAGATCGCTCCACATCGTGGATCCCCACCAGCAGACTGTAGTCCATGAGCTTCAGCTGGGCCAGGAACTGAGGACGATGGAAGAAGATAGGCGAGCACAGGAAATAAAAGCATGTGTGAAGATGGGAGGGGAATAGATAGCAAAGAGTAGAATGGAGGGAAAGTTGAAAGAGTGGAGCCAGAGAAGGAGGAAATGCATTAAGCATGACAGAAAGAGATTACACTGTGGGATGGGTGGGCTTTATAACTAGACATCCTGCCTCAAAATATTTATTTACATATTTTATACATATATTTATTTACAAGATACATCTTGCTACAATAAATACATTCAAAGCAATTGACAACATAAGTTGCCAAGCTAAGTAAATCTACCTGAACATTTTGATGATGTTCACACTGAGCTATCAGAAAACCATATTTTCAATCATATCTAATTGTGAACACATACCTCCACATCTTTCCTAAGTTTCTCCAGGAACATTTTCTTGTTCTCCTCGTTGATGTAGATCTTCTGCCCATCATTGATGAAGTCATTGTCCTTGTAGGTGGGCAGCTCCTTGGCCTGCCCATTAGTATTGGAGATTAGCGACCAAATGAAAAACAGTCAAAACCACAACACTAAGCTGTTCAAACCTGAGAAGCATGGTAGACCTGGGCAAAAATGTGTCAGAATTCTGGTGCTTAAATCAAGTGATTTTAACAAATATCAGTTCATCCAATCGCACAGTTTGAATCCTTAAATACATTTCAATATCGGTTGAGCTATTTGACAAAATGGTCAAAAACTGAATAGGAAGAAAAGATTTACGAAAAGCAGTAACACTAGCATCAGCGTTCTTCATCCTTTTTTCCCCAGAATAAACATTAACATTTTAACATACTGTATGTGTTATTCAACAGTACTATAAGATAGCATATTGCAATCTTGTTCAACTGTAAAAATCGGGGGGTATTTCAAAATGCATGATGACAAAGATTAATCCTGATCCTAGAAATGAGTCATGTCAACATTGTGTTTAAATGTATCTTCCTGACGAGACAATCCTGCATGTTGAAATACCCTACTGACATAATGAGGCTCTGAGCCTGTGGTTTGTTAGATAAGCCTGTCTGATTCAGCCAAATACAACATATATTACTGGTAAAATGAGTTGGCCAACAAAGTACAGGCAGTCTGTCCAAACCAAGGCTGACCTCTTTTCAAGCTAAATGATTTGACTGTATAAAACAGTACATGCAGCATGCTGACAGCAGGGCACAGATCCATCCGATGCACTGATTTACATATTTTCCTTATTGTTTATAGCGAACTATATTCACTTCTCAGCACCGTGAAACACAGGGCACTCAGTATTTTTGTGACACAGGTTTGGACATTTTTGCATTAAAAATGCATCTGGTAGATCCATACACTGTCTGAAAAAAAAAAGTTGTTGTTGGACGTCCAACTCAAAGCCATGAAACATCCTTATTAGCACTGGGCTGGACACCGAAAAGCATCCATTTTTATCAGTTCAATCAAATCAATAGAGTACATTCTTCCTTAGACAATTTATACAAACCTTGATCATCTTAGATGCTTTTCGGAAACCAGACTGTGGTTTGCGGCTAATATAAACTATGTCTTATTGCTCTGTAAAGCCAGCTTTCTGACGGATTCCCACTATTCAGCCTACAACCAGAATGTAGCAGTTTCCTATTTAAATGTCTATCTACTGGGATTAACGGTCTCCTAAACCAGGCTGCAGAACTGCCAGCAGTCTGTAGGGGGAAGAGGTGTTATGTGAGTGGGAAAGAGCCTAGTTCTGAGTCACTGAGAAAAAAAAGAGAGCAGGAAATGAGGTAACAGGGCAGCAGCAGCAGTTTAGCTACTACAGTGTTTCTATGGTAGCAGGAGAAGAGCAGCAACACATAACAGCACTTGATAGCACTAGAATGAGCTTGGACAGCACACACTGACACACATACAGTACATACACAGAATACACCTTTACACATATGAACACATATGAATACATCTCACGAAATGGGACATTTGAGCATATATATATACAGACATGGACCTCCAATTTGCAATAAATATGGGATGAACAACTTGCTAGACTGAATATAGATGTGACATAAAAAAGTAAATGGAGGACGCAACGTAAGGCTGACCCCAAAGAGTGAACATGACCTGAAAGCATTGTACAGGCCTGTCACCTAAACTGACAGCTCAGCTCGCACATTCATCCATCTTTCTCCAAATCCATTTTCAACTGTCTTTCATTTCCACGCAATTGTCATTCTAACTGGTTCACTGCATCTTACACTTTCTTCCAGTCATGCATAGGATTCCACTTGTTGGCCTGTTGCTGATTTTCTCTATTACAATGACTGAGATGAAATGCGTCTGACTCTTGAGTGGTACACTACATTTAGGTAGAAGAACAGAAATACATATTAGAGGTAGGAAGAAAGAGCGGGTTGTGGATGAGCCTTACAAAGCTGTGTGACTGGGGAATTCCTGCCCAGGTTTAAAAAGCAAGTCTCATTTCTTTCCTTTTATTTCTTGTATCTCATCTGCTGGTTGGAAAATGGTTCTGGGCCTTTGACAATGTTGATATCTTTTTGTCTCAGAGCAACAAAGCTGTGCCTCTCTGTAGGATTTGTTGTATGAGAACATTGGGTTGTTCCTAGACCGTTGTATCCAGTTACTGTATGTTCCTACTGATGCTGTCAGATGCAGATTAACGTTCACCATCAGGTCCGTTAAAACTTTTGTGGAATACTTTGATCACTTGCAAATCAAATCAGCAGATTCATATCAACCACGTCGACATGCAAGGCATATGAAGCAAGCACTTCATGTGTTTATTTGAACAGTTAAATGTGAGCACACCAGTCTAAGCTGTGTAGCAAATTGCTCTTTAAAACAAAACGTTTATGGCGAATGTAAACTAAGCATAAACAATAAATCAAATGTGCTTCAAGTAGTTTGAACCTAAATGCGTTCGTCAAATGTTGCATTAAAGCCAGGATATCTAAAGCCACTGTGTCAAATGCTGGACAACTGTTTTGGGAAACACAGGCAACACTCTGAGGACACAGGGATATGCATTAAGGATGCAAATACGTATCTCTGAAGGCTGTGGATATTCTAAAAACGAAAAAAAACAAAACAAAAAAAAACTAAATTACAGCCCCCCTCCCATCCCCAGCACAAGCCTGACTCATCTCTTAGACTAGCTTTTAACTAATGTCCTAAGGCACCTGCTCATCCACTTACAAAACAAAGTGCAGTAGGGTGCAGGACATGGAGCCAGGAAATCATTTCTGCACTATATTGCTCTTAAGGGTTCTCTTCAACACAGACAATTATTAAATGTTGCTTTGAACTTTTCAGTAACTATTCTTCACTGGTTTAGAGGACAAATCATAATGTGAACTTTATGTCCTTATTACTGCTCTAGTTAGCACAGGTTGGTTAATGTCATTTGCTTATGAATTTGCACTATAGAACATTTTGATTTTCTGTAACTCGCTAGATAGTTTGAGTTTTATCCAACAAGAAATTCTCTCTCTGACATTAATAATCTCTAAGTATATATTTTCTCTTTTCATCTCTGGCTCCTGATTGTTTTTTTTGTTTTTTTTTGTGTCCCTCCCATCAATGCTGCGGGCCTTACTCTTCCACTTCTTGCTCTCCAGTGTTTCGGATACATGTAGGTTCCGTTGAGTGAATGGTGGGAACAAAAATGAACCGTCTGGCAAACTAAAACTGAACTTGCTGACAAGTTGAGCAAAAGGTGGTTGCAAATGGATGAAAATTGTGAAAAATATGGCCTTGAAATAACTGTGTATCAGCCTGGAGAAGACGAGGAAACGAAAATGCTCGGCCGTACAAAAAATAACAATAAAATAAGATTGGTTTAATAGATCATGCCTGGTATATGAGCCCTGGTTCTCTTACATCTCTTACGTGTTTCATGGCGCAGTAAAAGCGCGTGGCAATCCGCAGTGTTTGCAGCCTTTGCTGAACGTTACCAGATTTGGGCCGCGGGGGCACATCCTCTGGTGGGGGCGGCTGCTAGAAAAGGGGGAGCGAGGGAGGGACGGTGGGGGAGAGGAGAGGAGAGAAGAAAGGAGAGAGGAAGGGAGGAAGGAAGTTGGAAGTAAAGGCAAAGTGTTTAAAATGTAACAGAACACAATTGTTTGTTTCAAATTGGTAGAGGGTTGGAAAGGGCATCAACGCGAAAGATCCATATGACCAGTCTAGATGTTTAGAATATTAGATAACTTTACAATGGCTGGGTAAAGAAAGTGTAGATCCGTGTCCAACAGGTTTTTTCGCTGACAATCTAATTTTTGGAATTACACTATTTTTATTATGTATTAAATCTTAAATTAAATTGTAGACTCTGTCCCGAAAAATTATGACTAACTTTCTTAATTTAAGAATTGTATTGTATAAATGACTCTGGTCTGGCTACACTGGCATTAAGACTGGTAGAGAAAGGAAACAGCCTGGTATTGCTACGGGATACTAGGAGCTAGAAGCAGAGAAAGGAAACAACTTTAAACTAAATTGCATTCTATGAACCTGTGTTCTGCCAAACATCTATTCAGGTGTGGTGCTATTTCTATGAGCTTACAATACTGGATAAGGGACTACTAATAAAATATCAAGGCACTTCACACTCAGTCATACCGACACATTAAAGCCATGTGCCCCCAACGGAGATACCAGCCGGCGCTGGTGTGAGGAGAGAGAGAGGAGAATAAACAAAAACAGCAAACAACTGTAGCAGAACGCTACTGTGCAGAGACCTAGAGGAGACACAGGAGATATTCCACAAACCAAGGACCAGTAGCTATTTAATAACATACAAACACAACCTCTATATTTTCCAGGTCACAAAAAAAAAAAAAAAAACGCGAACGCAAAATCTCCTACACCAGTGTTTGCTAAATCGTGGGTCAGTGTCCTAAAAGGGTCATAGACAGGTTTTTGTGCTTAACCACAAAATTAAATAAGTATGATTTGATGGGGTCAGTAAGGCCAAATTTGCCTAGTTTGGGTTCTAGTTAAGATAATTTGAGGAGAAAAAAAAACTAAATTGTAAACCCACTGATCATTTGCTGGGTAAAATGCTGTACAATAAGATATGTCAGAAAGCCAATTGTTGTTTCATTACCAAAACCCTGGGACAGCAGCTACAAGAACTGCAAAATGTATTTTATAAAAAAAAACCCCAAAAAAACATGTATGTGGGTAGAAAAAAAACAACTTCACAATGTGCAACAGAATGGGGGCTGGTGTTCATACACATTGGAATGTGTTAGAAATAATGTAACTTCAAAAAAGATGCAGAACAACATTATATACCATGCAGATGCATGCATGAAAGGGAGACGGTCATGCAGTCAGGAGAGAATCCTGCCATGCTTGTTGTTTGTGTGTGTGAAGCAATTTATATCTATACATATATATCTCTATATACATATATACATATATATATCTATATAGATATATATACACACATACATACATATATATATACATATATATATATATATATATATATATACACATATATATGCACACACACATACACACACACACACATACACACACTGTACCTTCTGAACAAAAGACATTATTTTCCTCTTTCATTTGGCTTGATTTACCTTCTTCTTTAATTTATTGGCCAGCTGCAGTGTGTGTGAGTGTTCACACTAATGTGAACTAGTGATAGTGTAATGTTCACATACTGAACTTTAACAACAGAGGAATTCTTTGAAGGAAAAACATTTATTCACAGCCACCAAGCACTTTTAGAGAGTAACTGCGGGTTAAATTAAGCATGTCTGTATGTACAAAGGTGTTTCATGTGGAGATACCAGGATGTGTTGTCAGATCCTTGTCTATAGTGTCTGAGCCTTGTTGTGTCTCTGAGACCTGTTGTAAGTCCGGTGTGCACATTCAGAAGTATTTGTGTGATCATCTACTCTATTTTGCATTCTGCATGCATGTAAAAACAGTAAAAGGCTTCAGCTATGGTGGCAATTACTGTGTCATGCTTATTAGCTGCATTTCATTAATGGTAAAACAACCACAGAAATTTCCATAAACTAACAGCAACAACTTGTATTAATTTGTGAGTTGAAGAGTAGGTCGTAGTTAGTGTTGGAAAATCTTCATTCATGTTAGCTTGGGAAATTCATCATGTTGCTTCTAAACATCTGTTGCTAGACTGTAAATGGTGTTTCACAAACAGCTAAGCTGCAGACAGGTCACGCAGTAGGTTCATGTGTGTTAAATCCTCAGCTGCTTTGTTCTTCCACTCATCTGTTTTAACCCCAATAATGTTTTGTTTCTTCTTCCATTTACAGTAGGCTATATTTAGTTTGGGGATTCCCTAAAGTCTGCCATGCCTGATTGCATGGTGCCACATGATTAAGCCCCTGTAAAACCTGGTGGAAAGTTCAAACCCCTCTGGGTCGAAACTGTGGAAGTCTCCTATAACTTTTTCAAGGTCAGACAAACCTTTGCAGAATGACATGTGGAGACATGCAATGAAAAAAATAACTTTGGACAGCCATCCCCTTCCAATAATGCAGAGCTAACAGGTCAAAAGAACAGTACTCCGAAGTCACAGCGGATGCTGTCAGCAACTTTCATCACACAAAAAAAGCATTTATCTAATTGTTAGCTGATACAATTTTAACAGGAAGCACAGTGACCCATAAGGTCCTTCACAATTTTAGTGACAATTTATATTTGACAGGTGACTTTGTCCAAGAGCCACAAACTCAAAACAGCCAGTCTCTCACAACAAACAGCAACATTTCCTTTACTGTCAAACACACAAAATCTCTTGCTCATATATACTGCTCTCTCTCTCTCTCTCTCTCTCTCACACTCACACACACAGAGTAACATATATATGTATATAGAAAACACATTAAAGACAGGACTACCCTCAAATGTGAGACAATCTCTGATTGAATAAAACTCTAAACCCAACGCCCCCCACACACACACACACACACACAAACACACACACACACACAACTCTCAATCTTTCACACACAGACAGCAAGCAGGGGAACTGATGGAACAGCAGAAGCGAGGTTAGAAGGGATGAAGCAAATTAAAGAAACACAAAGAGCGTGCAGGGGCTAGAAGGGAATGAGGTGATGAAGTAGGTGCTAACTGAAGGAGATGGATATTTGCTACCGTCATCCCCACCCAAAGGGAATTAAAAACAGACACCAAAATTGTGTTAGTTGGGTCATTTGGTTGATGACAGTACGCCTGGAATTATTTGAAGCTGTGTTGGTCATTGAAACCACTGGAAACACAGTTCTTTTTCTCATTCTCTAAGCGTCCACATGGCTTTTAATGGACATGGAGTTCAAGCAGAATAACTGACTCTGTTTTTTAGAGGCATTACATCAGTGTTTAAATGACATGAAATGAAGTTTCTAAGTTTCATGTTAAGTGTACTTGTAAAACAATGTTCGCCAGTTCCTGAACACTTTTTAATTGCCCTTGTTCCTTACACAAAAATGACATCAGAATTGAGTTGTCAGCGGTGCGCAAGTGCCCATCTGTTCAATCCACACATGACTCCGACTTCCATTGTCACCAGAACCAGCTGTCCTTTCTGCAACATACCTCCTGACATGCTGAAAGGACAGCGGTCTGTTCAACGGCCAAAAATAGTTTTCAAGTTAGCTATGTGAGGAGTAATACAAGAAGAAGAAATGGATATTGTTTATGCTTACTGATTCTTTTGTTTTATTTACTCCACAACATCAAGGAAGTGGGAGAAAGCTTCACTAAGCGCACAACAAAAAAATAAAGAAGTTGTTTGCTTATCGAAATGCAATAATGTACTGTTGGTGTGGATTGATACACCTGTAACGCATCAGTTCTAAGAGACAGATGAGGAGCGAATACCTAAAATATTCCAGAGATGCTTCAAAACATGCTGGAGGTGTGGTTTGTCTTATATCATTTGATTTGCTTGTAAATTTATGACAAGTCTCTGACTGTTGCTGTGTTAGTTTGATGCACCTTTAAATTGTAGCGATCTGATTTTATTCTTTCTTTACAAAATCTGTCATTATTATCATTATTATTGTTATAATCTTAATGTCTGTTTAAAGCATATAGTAAAGGTTAGGAGGTCTGACTGTGCTGAAGTTTAAACTTGTGGTTATGTACTGTACAACAGTGGATCACGGCTCACGATAGGTGTCTGTACCTTCTCCTTGTCGCTGGCCTCCCTTGCCACAGTGGAACCCTAGAAAAAACAAGAAAGGAAATTACTTTCCATAACCCAGTTGTAACTAGAAGCACTGGAAAGTCTTGCTTTAGTCTTTTCCTTACCACCCTTCTTACACTCATTCCTGCAGATACTCATAACACTTGTGCATGCCTGAACACAGAGGCTCAACCAGTAAGGCACGCAAGGTGCAATGGCTTAAAATGGCTTCACTCTGTCCTGAGACAGGTTACCTGTCAGCCTGACACTCTACCCTGTTTTACAACATTTACTAACCAATGGCTAATGTCTATTTTGTTAAACACACAACCAAACCTCATTTGACCAATTATGGGTAAATTCACACATGATTACTTGTACTCAAGCTTTTATAAAACATCTGAACTACAAACAGGCCTTTTTGTGATTTTTGGGAGGAAAAAAACAAAAAAAAAAGTCCAATTTATACTGTTTTGTTTCATGGCCACTGAAAACAGGTTGTTGAAAAAATGAGGAGTAAGGGGAAGGGACTAGAGTAGTGCAACTAAAGACTAGAGTTTCATCACTTCTTCACATATTTGTGCCCTATCTGATAATTATTCCTTTTCTTGCTTCCTTTTTTTTCTTGCTCTGTTCTCCCCTTCTCCCCTTTTACCTTGAGATCATATTTTTTGTAGACAGAAAGGCGGTGGGAGAAGACATTGCGTGTAACAATCATGTAAGTCTCATCTCCATCCACGGTGAGCCGGTACATCCCCAGAAACTGAGGCAGAAGTGTGTTGCCATGGCACTCCACAATGAACTATTAAAAGAGAATGAGGAATATCAATTTATCGCCCTTTTATAGTCATAACAGGCGCTTACTGTCTGCATTAGAAGTGAGACTGTAAGAAATAGAAAAAAGGTTTATAAAACACAGCATAATGATTTAGCATTGTTCTGTGATGAACTCCAAGGTGATAAATAGAGGGCTCTAACCAACTAAAATGGTTGTCCTGGGAAATTACATGAATTTGTAGCTTCACAAAAGTTATTATGGGGCATTTCTGCCTTTATTATAGCTGCAGTGAGAGAGAGACAGGAAAGTTGGGGAGAGAGAAAGGGGATGACATCCAGTAAACAGGCCTTGGGCCAGACTCGAACCCGGGCTGCTGCGTTAAGGACCGATCCTTCATGGTATGTGCTCTACCAGGTGATCCACTGGGGCGCCCTGTAATCCTTACACTTTTTGACCAACCCAAAATCAATAGGTACAGCAAAAGTGGTAAACTTGCATCATTAATGTGGACATTATACTACCGGGCACATAGTGAAAAGTGCTTGACTTGTGTAAAGGGATTAATACTGTCAAATTCTCTTACTGAGGTATTTTTAGTTTATAAAAGACACATGGTTTTAGAAAGCCTACTTCATGGAAGAGTCCAGGCTTGAATTAGTCAATATTACTGCATGATAGGCTGTTATCACCTGATGGTATTTCTTTAGAATGTTATGCATTTCGGCCACATCCTCGCTGCTGATGGTCTTGATAACATAGCGTTTGTCATAAGAAGTGTGGAAGCGGGCCCCGCTCCGTCCCTGGGCCTCGCTGTTCAAGGGAGCACTACGTGTCAGAGAGTTCTGCAAACATACAGAGCAAAGACAAAAAGGAAACAATAACTATGTTTAACAGGATGTACACGCTAAAATATCAGCAGTTTGTCTTCTCTGCTTTTTGACAACCCTTGCTCATCCATTATCAGCAGTTCTCTTGAGAGAACTAAGATCATGTCTTCATTGCTTGTATTTTACGTTCGTCCGTTTCACTAAATACAGAAAATATTGAAAAGACTGAAAAGAGTCAAATCCATATTGGCCTCTCATGTTTAGATAGCTGATGGTGAAATTACATTTTCTCATTTACTTGAATGCTTAACAGAACTACTCTTCCAGTGTATTTAGATGAAGCTCTCAACATAGCATGTCCTGCCTTCTTTGTGTCTGACCAGCTCCCAGTCTCCACTCTAAACATATGGGATTCTGACCCCTACGCCTGCTGCCTGTCCACAGCTACACACAGACACAAACAGCTGCTGCCCAGACTTTGGAGCTCAAAAGTAACATGATCCAACACCCCTGGCTCAATGCCTCATTCTCTAAGAATTCCCAGTGTCCTCTGCCCTTAGTTCCCTCTCCCCTCTTCAACTCTTAGCATCAATTGCTTGAATTGAGTGACAACTAACCATTGAGGTACATGCTAAAACAATTGTTAAGATGTATTTCTTTCTCGTGTTTAAACCCAAAAAATTGTTGCAGTCTTGTGTGTGGAGGTTCCTTAAATCATGAACAAAAAGAAGCCCACCTATAGTCCAGGTCCTGGTGGAACACAGGCTGAAAATGTTTAAGAGGCCCTTTGCCTGAGGCTGGCATAGATGAAAAGCTTTCAAAGTAATCCCAGTGTTTTTGTTTTAGTTGGTCATTTTCCCCATCATGCATTTATTATAATGTGGGGAAAAAGTTTAATCTGTTTGCACTTTAGTTACCCAACCAAAACTTAATTTAATACAGCTAGCACTGCTCATTAAAGCTAATGATTACTGCTGCATCTCATCAAAAGAGCAGCCTTGCAGCTGGTGGTACCCATTGGCTATAATAAGGAATATTACCAGTGTAATTAGAAATAATGCCAATAGGCTGGTTTTAAAGCAAGGTAAAAAAAAAAAAAAAGAACTAACCAATAAAGCTTTTGACCACAATGTGACTAGTGCCTCGTGTAATGAAGTAGTTTAATGTTGAGAATGTTGCAACATCCCTTTGCACTGGCCAGTGTCTTAACACCCCTGACTGCCCACTCACTGCAGCCATCCGAACCCCAATGTAAACATGTGAGAAGGACAGCTGCACTGAGCTGGGACACAATGACCTCCAAATGCTGCCAACTCACTGCCTGCACTGGGAATGGGGATTTACTAGGAAAGAGTGGAAAATAAAGGCAGACATGGAGTGGTCTGAAACAAAAGAGGGAAAGGAAAAAGCGCAATAGAGCAACACTTTCCTAGTTAAGACTGTGATCACATTTGTTTTGGAACAGTTACATGTGTTTGCTTGCAGTACGGGGTGGCTGCGTTTTTTTGGTACTGTATTGCCTGTAAAATTATGTGACTGTCTATAGTAGTTGGCACTCTATTGTGTGGCAATTCACACCAATCAGGTTGTACAAAGATGACAAAAGAAACTAGGCACTTAACCCAGAGGGGTAATAATGTTGCTCGGCTTGTCATTTGTGACACTATCTTGTCATACCAAGAAGTCCTGATCGTCGATGCCAAACCTCTCTCTGAGGTTTCGAAACACCAGAGGGCAGTACTCCTTGAACTTGAAATGGCTGGGCATGTTCTCCCTGTGCATACACACACACACAAACAAATACACAAACACACACACTTATAAAAATCAGACAATACAAATGATATATTTTGATGAGATGCTGTGAGTACTAAAGAATATTTAAAAAAATCTTGAACATAAAATATATTTCATAGTGTCATAAGTTTTGTGAAATACCATGATTATAAAATATACGTAAAAAGACCTTACTTGTTGAAGAGGTGGTTGTCCACTTTGATCTTAGAATAGGCTTTGAAGTCATCTGGCATGAGCATGATGGGAATCTGAACATGGCTTAATTCATTTATCTGGGCAGAAAAACATAGGAATGAAGGAGAGATCAGTGATTTATCTAGGAAGACAGACTAGTCTAAAATATGTCAGTAAAATCACATCACATTAGACATGCTAGAAGTCTGGAATCTAACAGCCTTGGGATACTCAGGGAAAAAATGAATAAATCACTGAGGCAATATAGACAAAACATTGACAAAGATCATAACTGCTGACAAACATAATCTAAAGATCGGTGGGATCAACACTGAAAGGAGAAAGAGAACATTAACTTCATCTGGACAACACAGCATCTGATGTGAAGCTTTGCAACCATTACCCAACACTGCCACTGTGATCAAAATACAAAATACCAGTTTTCTTTTTTAATATTTCCTACAACATGTTACTGGAGCATCTCAAAAATCTCAACACAGGGATTCTGCAAATATCAACCACATGCTATCTGTGTACTTCACAGCTAAACTCATGTAACCTTTTTCACAATGCAATATTATCCAAACCAATAAAGTGCACGGTTCACCATACAGGCACAAAGGTCGACACTCACAGAACTTCCCATGAATGCTCAGATGGCTATATCCTATTTCTGAAAAGACAGTCAGTGTAAGAGCACTTCCCACATGTATGTGGTTAGGGTGTCCATAAAAGGGTGAAGCAGTTGGCCAAGATGACAGTCGGTGCCAACTTCCACCACCTTGCAGCACAAAAGCTACTCACATCATTAATGTAATTTTTTTCTGCCATCTCATAACTGAGTAAAAAGTGGTGCTGCTTTATACAACAATAAAGCAAGTATAACAGGCAAAAAGATATATTTGCACCTGTGTACCCCCCCCCCCCCCAATCAAAGCAATCTGTTATCAGGACTAATTTATGATTCAGGCCAGGAGTTCTGGTCCAGGTCATTACTCAATACCAATCTTCAGCACAGAACACCTTGTGATGTGACCAGTTTATAGATTAGCTTTTCAGGATGATGCAGCCTACAGGGCTGAAGGATAACTATAGGGGAAAGGCAAGTGGAAATGTTGCCAGAACTGCTGAAGTTCTAAAAGAGCAAGACAAGATGCGACATGCGACTGAAAGAAGGAATCATGATTTTGAGTTTTAGGAGAGCTCATGTTTTCAGAATGGCATGTGGCAATGGCATGTGGCATATTTGAATCTTATGTATGATGATAATTAAACTAGATGTTATGGGCTATCAGGTGAGTTAGATTATGAACACTCAAATCATTCTGACTGCACATTTATGGCCACGATTAACATTCAACAAAATGCTAAATTACTTGAGGCTTGAATAAACCTTGTAAAATGAATAAACAGTGGGGCTTCAAACACATAAGGTACATTGCAGGAGTTTCCATTTGGAGCTGACCATGCATCACATTCCTGTAATACATAGACCTGACATTTGTTATGACTCAGGCACAGCTTGATACGCATATGATGGGTGTGTGTGTGTGTGTGCTTACGTATTTATTGTTGGCCCGAGGCAGGGCTGCTGGCAGGTTGCTTGAATCTATTAATAGTCATTCCACCAATCACACTTGTAATCTAGGTGTACAGAATGAAGTCAAATACTCTGATTGATTGTAACATTATCATAAAATGTATGTGTGTCTCTCTCCTGTACAGTCCCAAATGTACTATAAGCTTTGTACATTGCTCACAGCTAGGATTGCCCGGACAAAGAAGAGGTGATGTCATATCACTATTCTAGCTGCTGCCTTAGAAGAGGTAGCCCATATTTTTTTTTTACCACTGGGGATTGTCCATAGCCCTGTAATGCTGTAGAAGTGTTACAGCAGATGGTGCAGAGAATGGCCTCAGCATGACTGACCCATGAAAGCATTTAGCATACTTCAGGTGACCGTTAAGAAGTGTGCTTTTTAACATCGTATGCCTTAAACATGTTAGCCAAGTTGTATTAATTTTTGGTATAACACAAGATACAGCAACAGGATCAACACAAAAATACATCTTCAAAACAAACAAGCTCATTTTGTTTTGTTTGGGACCAATGCCAACATTTTGCATTTAGTAAAGCTTTAAATTGGATATTCACGGTGTTTACAACCAGCATATACCAACCCGAATTATACATTGGTTCAGTCTGGCATATCTGTGTGATGGGAGATTTTCAGCTAACCACTTTTGCCAGCATAAGGGCTACTTGCTGCCAGCTCTTGGGTATTGAGTGTGTTTAATTGTTTGTGCTTTTAAAAGTGAGCCAGTCCAATCTGCTTTACTTGGAGGCTGCCAACAGACAGTTCCTACAGTACAGGATTGATATTATTTTAAACACAACATGCCATCATCTCCACAATGTGATAAAACAGACAATCAATGTTACCAATTTCAAAATTATATCTGTAGTAATTATATATCCCTGCTGCCTTCTCCACTGCTGTCTATCCTGGGTACCACAGCACAAAAACTACATCAATTATGAGAGCGGGCCAGTGGAATAGTGGAAAGGCACTCAACCACTGGGAGAGAGTTTACACCAGAGGCTTTTTGGGGAACTAGTCCCAGATTTCTGACTGAACAGTTCAATCATATGAGTAGAAGTCTTATGAACTATTGAGCAATCCTTAACATTAAAACTCTAGCTTTTTAATACAGTGATTCAGCCACTGACATTTACTAATTTAAGAGGCCATGCGATCAAGTAGGTAATCTTCCAAGGACAACCTATTTTAATAGTAATGCTTAGATTCAGAGAATTGTTTCAATTCTATTTATTATTCAGTGAATAAAATGTGAATAAAAAAAGAACTCTGACCTACTGGCTTGACTGGTCAAGTGTAAAACAAACCTTACTGCTGAGCTCTGCAAAACTTGTCCAATGATGTGCAAAGCTCTGTCTTTGTCCACTGTTACAACTTTTCATTTAACCAGCTCAGCAAACGTGTACTCATTGAGCACAGTATCATTTCAAGGCTGTTTACTTTGGCTATACCACTATACTGCTGTCTTAGTGGAGTTGAGAGTTACAATTCACACTGGATATCTCTGTACTCAAAATATTCTTCAGGATCATTATAGGCTTTCAAGCAATTGAAAGAAATGGGGAAAAAAAGAAATAAAAGGAGGATGAGAACATAGCATTACTGTGCATCAGAAGTAGGATTAACAACAGATGAGAATTTTTAGGAAGGAAACATCTGAGATAAAGACAAGAGAACAAAACATGTCTGAAAAAAGAGAAGAAAGTGTATCTAAAAAGGGAAGAAGGCATGGAAGAAGCATATTTTTTTTTTTAAATATCAAAATGAGGGCATAAGCGAGACAGTGCAAGCAGAGGATCCATGTCCACAGATGCCATATCCTTGTATGTTTAAGTGCCCTGGTGTGACAGGCGCCAACGTCACAGTGATGCTATTGCACAGATGCATTCTGGGTACTCTGTGGGGAGATGTCACCTCATCAACAAAGCTGTGTTTCAAACAAGGGCAGAGACAATGCCAGATCTTACCAAGCACACACACACACACGCGCATGAACGCACACACACAAAAGCACGAACGCGCACGCACACACACACACACACACACACACACACACACACACACACATACACACACACACACGCACAGTGAGGTAACTAGTATACTGAATGTTAATGCACATAAGTCACAGCAACAAAAATTGTTAACACAAATACATGCACATATAAACATGGGGTGGAAATATCTGTTGGATAAAAAGAAATATAATAGGTCCCTAGAGTAGGCCAAGAAAACAATTTGTTTTGATGGCAATTGTTCTCCTGCAATTAAATGCATACTACAGTAAAAACTGTAAAAGAGAGAATGGGAGCCTGTGACAAAATCACTATTTCACCCTATTTCACCCTATTTCCACAAAATGCTTTTGACAGTCATTATTGGTTTGGATAGTAGGCAGAGCTTTGAGTTTTAACATTGTACTACTGTTGCCCTGCGGCTAAAAGTTTTTGCCGGTACCTACACAGAGGTGCAGCTAATCCAGTATATTGACCTGACCATCACTTTGAGCACCTAATCCACATTAAATAACGTGTGTAGCGCTCCTATTTTATCTGCTGAAGCTCTTGTCATGATTTCTATCTTGAGCATAGTTATGCTTTTATGTTTTGTTTAATCATAAGCAGCATATCTGCTTATCTTCCTGGAGCTATCAAACTTGCAGACAAATTTCACACCACCGCTTCCTGTTTGTCTCCATGGTGATGAAGACTGGTTTTCCGGCCCAGAGTGAAGCAAGTGTGTGCTGTTGCTCCGTTGGACAGGAAGTTGGTGAAGAGAGCGTGCTCTGTCAGCAGCATGGCATAGTGTTATCTCTCTGAACAATTACAGATGGATGACTTGCTCTTAGCAGATGACAGCCCACTAATAGTGTTGACAGCACAGAGATTCTAACACCTTTACCACTTGGTACAAAAACCTGGATCCAACAACATAAACTATTGGGTCATTATGCACAAGATATAGAAAGGTGATGAAAATATTAAAGTTGAGAGAAGCCTCACCCAGAGTTGAAAATGAAAGACACAAGACTAATCAGGCATGCCATCAGGATATGCAGCCTGGAGGGAGACATTTGACAATGAACAGGAAATCTATGACTGTCATCTGTTTTTATCTTTTTTAATTTCTGATAACGCAGTTTCTGACTTTGAAGCTACAACTACAATGTGTTCCTCATGTAAAAATCTTACTGTGATGTGGCAATTCTGTCAAGTTCCTCTTGAAATGTATCTCTGTTAGTAAAGGTCAAAGATCATAGTTTTTTCCACCCATTCCAACTGGAGTCCTTCAATAACAAAATCTTCAGACACTACCCAATCCAATCTTTATTTATATGCTATTTTTCCACTACATAATTCAGCTACAGAAACCCCATTTAGACTACAGCAAGCAGAATGTTTTAATAAAATTATTATGATAAATTATTCAGAAAATGTATTCTTCAATTAAAATTATTGTGGCTAAAACAGTAGCTCCAGTCTGCTTTAGATTGCTCCTTAAATAGTTTCCTAAACATTTTTAAATAGTGTCCTGTGGTGTTTGACAAATTATCTCTGAGAAAAGAATGTCAGCATGAGCATGAATGTGGCACAAAGATTTGGACAGAATTTGTCCTTATTCTGATACTAGTATCGGAAATGCCTCAGATACTGCCTAAAATACTTGCTTGGCAATCGTCTATGGATCAATCCATTACCATACAATGTATTGATAAACTTTATAGTTTTACACTCAGATGAAACAGCAGTTTTCCCAGAAATCAATTCTTATTTGCTGCTCCAAAACAACAGCCTACATAGGAAGTTGCACTGTGTAGCCAAATTATAAGACAGCATTTCTATAGTAATGACTCTGTCTCAAGCTTTTTGATTCATATAAGTGGTTGACCACTGCAACTGTGATTACTATAAGCAGTATCCACTGTTATAAGAGAGATTCTATGGCATTTGTGTATTTCTTTCATGTTTTACAAAGTGTTTAACCAGAGCCATGTCATTAAACAATGATAGAAATCATATCACATCCATACAGGGTTAGTAGTATATAGCTCTGTATACAGCTCGGTATCGGGTGGTGCACAAGCTCAGGTATTGGAATCAGTATTGGTACAGTAAGGAAAAAAATGGGATCAAAACATCTCTAGTATTAGGATATGTCCCACATTGCCTTCTCAGAACAAGACATTGTATATGTTCAGTTTTGAAACAATCACAGCTCTTTACTGCTGTGGTATACCTTTGAGAGAGTAGCTAAAGAGTTGCTAAAAATGTATGTGACAAAGTAACAATATTTAGCATGGCCTGCTGATATATCACTGCTGTTTATTTTGTGCCCTCCATGCTTTATATTGCACACTCCATGTCTCCCAAAGCTATGGTCTCAAAAAAACCCCAAAAAAAACAAAACAAATAAATGCTTGGAGTGGTCACCATCTGAGCTATAGTATTTTTTATTCTATTTACTAAGTGTACATCAAATGTACTTAGGTTTCTCCATGTCCAAGCTGTAATTCCACAATACCACATTGCAGCCCAACAAAACAGAATCTCTCACAAATCAATATGTGCTTTAACTCTCACTGAGATGGCATCCCATTCTAACATTCGCATATTTTACTTTTTGGTCCTAACCTAGACTTTAAAAAAAAACACAAATTTTTATATACTTAGTCTGAAGTTGAACTCAGCCTCCAGTCTGGTCTCGAGATGTTTGCTACACTCATGGACTCCGAGCTTTTGGGTTTATTTTGAATTGGACTGGATTTAAATATAAATTTTTAAATGTATATAGCTCATGGTTTCCTTCTGCTCTTGCAATTTTACCTTGAATGTAGCAAGAGTCAGGGAGGTAAACAAATCCAGAACAATCCATAAAAACATCATCAGACAAAGAGCTCACAAAGAGCTAACAAATCAGAACCGTAAAGATAGAAAGGATAGGTGAGAAAAACATGTTTTAGCTGACAGCCACAGAGAGAGAGGGAAAGTGGGAGAACATCATCAGTATGTGATACTGTATATTGGAGTCATCTTGCAGCATAGCCAATGTTCTAGTGTGAAGCTGTCAATTATATGGGGGAAGTGGGATGTTTTCTAAAGAAGCTACTCCTAGAGTGAATGGCACACTACCATGCGCTTCCTCTAAGCCTATTTGCAACATATTGAGTGTAAGTGGCTCTGATTAAAATGTAATCAAGACTGACTGATCATGCAATTAACCAATATGTTGGAGTGTAAATACACTAGACGTGGTTTTGCAATCTGGCAAAAGCTAGACTCCAATCAATTCACTACTGCTGTTTTTGTAGTAACTTTTTTTTCACAGCGACAGCTTCTGAACTCATCAACATGCACTTCAAAATGTTGTCCCAAGTAACACACACACATCAACCACCAACGTCAACAGTCTTGCACTTTTTAGGGAATGACTCAAAAAAATAACTATTGAGCCTTAATCAACTTGTCCATATGTGTGATATACTTCCTGACCACAACGTTACAGATATTTGTACACCACGAAGATATTCATATACAGTTTAGATACACCCAGTGAGATGGACATTTACCCTTTAACAGTCAGATAGTGGGCATCAAAGGTCACATATAGCCGTGGTAGATTGTACTCAGTGTGGACTTGACCTTTCACTGACCACTTAACAAGGCTATTACATCATTACCTGACCTGTTATGAATCCCAGAACCATTCTTAGTACTGTATGTAGCAATTCAAACAATATCCACATAAAGACAAATACAGCTAACCCCAGAGTACAAATGAAGCCCTTTTAGGAGGAAAGCCCTACACACAGCACAACAATGATGTCTGGGTGTGTATATGTCAGGGATTTATTGGCTAGGCCATAAAAAGAAATAAATATATAACAGGGCGGGTAGAAAAAAACTGTGGAGTCTGGGAAATTTACCTCATCATAAGTAATTTTGATTATCAATAAATATAGAATCTCAAGGAAAAGTCTGATAAATCATATCTACGTAAACAACTGATCAAAGCACTTTGTAAGATATTTAACATAGAAAGTGGCCATACATTTTAATTTCAAATGCCTTAATTGTATGTATGTCTTATAACTGGTGTAGCAGCACTTAAAGAAAATGTTTTCATGTAATTCTAAGTAAAGGTGAGTATATCTGCTACTTTAAACCACACACAATGATCAGCCCTGACCATGACAGCCTGTATGTGACCTAATTCTGTGGAGGACCTTTGACAACTTCAGTGTCGGGGTGAGCCGTTACTCCCATGTTCCTCCTGCTAACAGCCTCAGCAAAGAGAGGTCAGCCATAATGAGGACAGACTGACAATAAAAGTGGAACAGTGGTAAGGTAAACGGACTGCTGCATCTGTGTGTGTGTGTGTGTGTGTGTGTGTGTGTGTGTGTGTGTGTGTGTGTGAGTGTGTGTGTGTGTGTGTAAGTGAAAGAGACAGAGACATAGAGAGAAAAAACAGGGCCTTGGACAAATGCAACCAACTACCTGAGTAAGACACCTTCAGCATAATTAAAAGCTTAAAGTATTCATCCCTTGAATTGTGAGACGTCAGCATTCACATCAGGTACTAACAGGTCATTTAAGTCTATTTTAGTCAGTGTCAGTCACACTCACAAGTGCTGAAGGAAGGAAATGTGTGTTTCCAAGTCTTACAGTACAGTATGCCAGGTATACCAAACCCCAACAGTGTATAATTAAGACAAATATTATTCAATGTAAGCATTCTCTGAGGCTAATTCGTTTTGCACCAGACATGCTCCTATCAGTGTTGAAACAGTAAATAACAGATGACTAAGGTAAAAAAAGGTAACACAGAAATTATAGTTGTCATCAACACATCCGCACACACATAGACACAGACGGACACACACATGCAGACAGCTCAGCAGGACTATTGTAAAGTCAGTGCTGCGAAAGGCCAACTATTAAAGGATATAGTGGTTTGGACTGACTGTGCAACAAACAGGCTTATGATATATGGCTTGTCCTGCTGAGTGAATCAAGCTACTCAGCAACACGTCGCATCACATTCTGCCAAGTAGCGCGCCATAGCAGTGACTGCGGTGAAGGACACACACACAAACAAACATACACAAGCAAGCATATGCATAAATATCTGCATTAATGCAGGAGCAAACACAAAAGAAAATGTTGTCCTTAAAAGGTTTTTGGAGATGCATACTGGAACAAACCACAAGACGCTTCCACAAGTTCTTCTATCTGTCACTGCCAGAGGGTGCCAGGATGTAAGGCTCGAGCTTTTCTGTTTTCCTCAACCATAATCATCACACATATTAGCTGTAGGTCACTCCAGCAGATATTTATAGAAACCCCATCTTATGCAATCCACAGAACCAGACTCAGCTACTCTGAGTCAGACAGAGAGGCAGGAAAGAACAAAGAAAGGGGAGAGAGAGGGGCAGGGAATGAAAGTGAGCCAGATAGACAGAATGACACAAAAAGGGGCTATGACAAAAATAGTGAATGAACCTGCAGGCTGGGGAGAGTTTAATGGAAGTACAGAAATAAAGGAGTGACACTAAGAAAAACTAAAGTAAACCTAAGGAAGCCCAAAATGAAAAGGGAAGAAAAGACTTAAAATTTAGACTTGCATAAGATTTGTCTATACTATTCAAAGTCTTCTGAGAAAATATGAACAAAAAGTTTTTATTTCATTTTCTAATTGTATGCTAAAGAGGGAAACTGAAACTGAACAACTCACACTTTTCTACCTGCACTGCTACATAAAATGAATGGCTGTTTTTTTCTTGAAATGTCAGTTGAGTGGCACCATACTTTTAAACAAAATGTCATTTTTTATAACATTTTTCCTTCTTTAGGCCTGTGATAATGTAAAGCCACATGAAATCATCAACTCAACACAACTGTCCGCTTCACTTCAAAAGGACAGGAGCAGGTGACATGCAACAGCACGTTATGAGCCACAGTACTCATAGCTACGATTTAACAGTTGGTGCCTTAAACTGTGATGATGCAGCTTTCCAAACGGTGACAAATCTACACAAAGGCCAACAGTCGAACACATTCTGACATATTTCTATTCCAGCAGCACACTCTGGACTTTTGTGGTAGAATTTACTGAAATATAGATGTGAATCACTGTTAAACTTGCATTTGTAATAACTCATAAGGAGTGTTTCTTTATTCATCCTAATTTGTGAACAGCAAAAAATAGGACCTAAAGAGACAAAGCGTATTTTTTATTTGTAATGTCATGCAGACTTAGAACCAGGAAATGCTTTTGTGATGATGAGTTTGAGATCAATCTTGTAGACTCTAGTTTGAGCGTTTGCACCCACTCAGCTTCAGTGGTGCTTCCAACTGAGATTTTCACTGAAAAAAACTTTTTAGCTTTGGCCTCAATCCATTTCTGTAAAACTATGAGCTGTGTAACTCATTTAGGCTCTGAGGGATGCAAGTAAAATTTCAAAGTATTAGGATTAAAGTAAGTGTCAAAGAAGGTTTTTTAAGGCAAGTGGCCACACACCTTTTGCCATACAAAGAAATTTCAAGGTACATAATCCTGACTTTACTTTTCATTTGTTTCACCAGTGTTCCCACAACAACAACACTGTAATAAGTCTAGTTTCAAAGATGGATTTGACTAACAGGCTACAGTGGATATGGGGTGTAGGGGTTATATTTTACAGCACCTGTGGGCGTGTGCATGTGTTTGCATATTGCCTCTGCAGCCTGGTTGCATTGTCAGGCCTCCCCCTTTATTCATTCCTTTGCACTGTCCTAAGATATATACGTTAAGGTTACTTTTGAAAACTCCATGCTGTTAAGTAACCTTACATTAAGCTTTAAACTGCCCCTGGCAGTAACTCAGTTGCTCAATCTGGTGACCTGGCATGGAATGTCATTTTTATGTTGCCAATGGTATGAGAAACAGAGTACCTTATTAAGTGATGAGAAAAACAGCAGGGGAGGTAGCCTAAGGCATAAGAAGGAAATGTGCTGGCAGCGGCCCTGCTCTGTGTTATGCAATCCAAAAGAACAGTTTGAACATGTAGATCCTCCAAATGTGTAGATTTTTATGGTTGAGACTCAGTTGCCTATTAGTCCACAGTTCTGAGACACATGAATCAGACAGAAGAAGTTTATGGACATCCATGGACAAACACAGATAGATGAATTAAATGATGCCAATGAATTTAATTTTGAATTTGAAGTTCATTCAAAATGAAACATGGTCAGAGTCCTGAAAGACACTGCACGATGTAACTATAATATTACAGAAAGCCAAAGTAATGACATTCAGGCTAGCCTCTGTTCCACTAACTTCTGTAACTCAGAGTAATCTCTCATTCAGCATTTATTTAATGACTTTCTGAAAAAAAAAATGAAGTGTGTTCCTGGGATATTGTAAGACAAATCTGAATCCACTACAGCAGTTGCAATAAGAAATAGAAACCATTGTGACTTTAAAAAGTTAAAGAATGTTTACTTTGTGAGAAGTAAAAAAAACAAAAACTACAAGCTGGAGAGGGCAGGTTCTTTAGTCATAACTCTGTTTCATCAATATCCATAAAACTCACCAATGATCTCTTCTAAAGTCAGTTTTTCAGCTTCTAAGTTGTAATCTCAGCTGTCTAGAAACATCTACAGCACTCTGTCTCTCTGTCCTGCTGTTATTACAGACATGTCTGAGCTGGCTGTGACCTCTTGACTCGCTCAGGGACTCGCCTCTTCTGTTGAGAGCAGTGATGTTTAGCCTGTGAACATCTAGGGCGTATGGGAAATGGTCAGGAAACGATTGTTCCAAGGCTGTATTTTAGCTCTTAGCATAGTTACAAATGTCAATGGGAGTTTTGAAAGGTTTTCTTACTTATGGAACAGAACCCACAAATTCCAGTTTCACAGGTCTCTATAGGAAAGGACTTTTTGTGTTAACTTGAGTGATAGTCTAGCTGATAATATGGCTGATGTCATATATAATGTTCATCCTTCTCAGGCATTTCAAGTGACATTTGTGTGTACCTTACTTTACCCTTCAGGCTTAACACCACAGCCAGGTGACTGTAATCCATCTACAGACGACAGCTTAGATACAGAATAACAGCTTTGAATCTTTAGCTGTCTTGGCCTCACATACAACAGGCTATCTAGAGGCTGTGTAATCCACACCAAACTGCCACCTAAACATTAAGCTAAAAATCAAAAAGTGCTGTTTAAATCGATGAAGCTAACATGCTTAATAATGATCACATCATTAGTGAGCCCTCCGAGCTGTGTCTCTGTCACACCAGTGTCCATGAAACACCCCCGGATTCCTCAACCCAATACAGAGCTAAAGCGTTAGACAAAAATAAACTAACTCTTAAAAAATGTATAATAATTCAAATACTGTTAACATGTTAAAAAGAGGTGTGATCATTATTACATCAGTATATGTTTTCAAAGAAACAAAGAAACAAACAGAGCTCAAATGAGGCCAAATCATCTGTGCAAAAATTGCTGGTGCATTATTTAAACAAACTGGAAAGACATAACACAGTTTAGCATCATCTCTTCATTGATGCATTAAAATTAACACAAAATTAAACATACCAAAAACAATATGTCAGACATGATATACATTTTGTAGAAAGGTAGACTAGTGATATTTACAGAGACCATTTAGTTACAAAATTTCACAAAGTGTTGAAGTGTGAGATCAACCCAATTAAATCTGACCTATTAACCTCTTACCAAATAAATATTAATGTTCAAGTGACACCTGCTATGAAGCTAGTCGAAAATATCTATATTCCTGCCGAGATTAATTCATTCTGAATTCATTTTCAAAAGCAGCCACTGCTAGCTGTCCTCTGTCATACTGTCAACTGACCACTTCCACATGCTACAAAATCAAGCAGGACAACCACAGGCAAACATGAATAATGAGCAATAAAGCAGAGCAGCACTCCATATCAAAGGGCCAATATTCTTTTCCGTTTTATACAAACTATACTGTTGTCATCCATTACACTATGAACCCCATTGGAACAATTTCATACAAACCTATAAACAGATAAGTTTGAACTGAATGAATAAATGAGTGCCGCTGCTGACTTATTGCTCATCTCGTTTGTTT
Organism: Seriola dumerili; assembly: GCF_002260705.1. NCBI lineage: Eukaryota > Metazoa > Chordata > Actinopteri > Carangiformes > Carangidae > Seriola > Seriola dumerili. The sequence continues at coordinate 657,847 of NW_019175077.1, forward strand.
GCACATGTTGGAAAGCAGTTCTCTTCAATCTAAATCAGCAGATTGAATGTTCGGTAAACAGGTGGGCTTTACTGTAATAACTATGTTATAATTATTAGAAAAGGATGAAGGAGAATGTAAGAATGAAGGAATTTAAAGAACTACGGATTATATAGCCTTAGTCAGTTGATCAAGCACCAAATCTTTGAGTGTTATAATAATATGTGTAAAGCATTTGTAAAAGGTTTAATACTTTGGATTTGGTGCAAAAAAATATTTGTATATCCTCTGCCTGCCAAGTTACTGCTCTCTCCCCAACATATGAGTGGCCCAGTGCAAGTATTCACTAAAGGAAGAGAAGGAGAGCAGAGATAAGCTGTCTTGCATGGGAAGATCTGCTCTCTCATGACACAGAGCCCTAGGAGCTTATCCTACATGTACACAACAGGAAGCCAAGTAAGAGTTCACTGCTCTCTCTCTCTCTCTCTCTCTCACACACACACACAAATGCATGCAACAAAATCACGCAATACTAATATCATGGGAGTTGTAACTGCACAAAGCTTACTAAAGAAAACATAACTAATGATTTAGTGTACGAGTCCAGCAGACTTGCACCCAGTCACACATTTACAGTGACAGCATTGTAGCCAACCGATGGATAGCTGTCATCTCGTACTTGTCAATCAGCTGCAATAACACAAGGGCTGACAGTTGACAGCAAGTAGCTAAGGTTTAATGTGGCACATCAAAGTGACGAGGGAGACATAACTGTGAATCATAATATGAGGATTAGATGGTCTGACTCACCGAATGGTTGACTCCCCACATAAGCACGCTGAGCAGAGGGTCGCTGGCACGGAAGAGCTTCACTTTCTGAGCAACGAAGTGTTTTTTCTTGGTCTTCGTTTTACTCGCAATTGATGCGGCAATGCTGCTCGCCGAAGCCATCTTAAAGCAAATTGACTGGTTAATGCAGTCTGTGCGATAATCTCAACAGTGTCTTCCCTTGAAGCTGGCACAGTGGCCACCGGCTCACGATTCACTAACACCAATACTATTCATTTAGCCAGCTTGCAAATCAAAGTACCCCAATCCTTTTCTTCATCCAACGTCCCGCACAGCTTGACTGACGATATGGCCCTTCCTCTACAGGGACTGATATGGAAAAAATACGATGTGTTTTAAGTTAATACTGCTGCTCTCCCTCGCCTAACAGTCCGCCGCTTCCCTCAGCCCACATCACAAGTCACCTCTCTTCCTTCCTTAACTCGCCTGGAGCTCTCCGCACCCCTGCGATGTAAGGTCTCACTGAGCTGGCGTTAGCATAACCGAATAGCTTGCTAGCTAGCAAACATCAACGATAAATTTTGTAAAATTAAAAAACGTATAAAACGGGAAAAGCGCGAAGCCCCGTGACAGAAGAAAAACAAATTATAATGCAGCCTTAAAACAAATTGTTAAAATGACACGTTAATGAAGCTGAATAGCTAACTAAACGATCTTGTCTACCAGCTAACGTTGGTTTCTCCGACCTTCGCTAGCAAGCCAGCTTTGTAAGGTTAGCCAACCGACGGCACAAAGCAGAACGGGAGTCCGTTCACCAGCCAGCTACCATTAGCCTGCAAGCTAACTATTAACATTAGCTAGCAGCTCACAACTAGCAAGCGGCTCAGCTAACCTCCTACGCGTTTGTGGTCAGTCCGTAGAGATGACTAGGGCATATCCTGTCATGTTCTTTCCCCGTTTGAATTAAAACACCGAGGACCAGATATTTAAACGTGCTATCAACGGGTGGTCAATTTTGTCTGCAGCACTGAGGTTCATGTGTGCCGCTGTCAAATGACAGCTCGACAGAGGGGAGGTGACAGCCTGCGCTTTGCAGTGTCTGCTGCGCTGATTCGCTGCAACCCCCTCCCTTCACCGGACCTATGCTACTTTGCTGTGCTTTTTATAGCACACATGATCCTTTTTATATCTAAATTTGAATTATCAATTTCATATTGACAATTGACTTAATCAGAAATGTCTACCGAGTGTAAAAATATAAAAACTAACTGGATGTGTATCATTTTCAGGTGGATCTATGAGTGTGAGTGTGCATGCATGAGACCAGGTATTTGCCTTTGCCTATTGCAGCTCGTGTAATAATGCATTAGAAGAATAACCTGTACATCAACCCAGCCATCCCCCACCCGAGGCTTGCTTTAGCGTAGATTAATCACAGGCTCATTTCAGGCAGCAGTGATAATGTCCCACACCACCAGAGGTAATGTCTTTAGAGGACATTTGATTTTCTGGTGCAGACTGTGCTGTTTCCACTGGCACATTGCTGTGTCAGTGCCTCTCCAAGAGCAAGCGGCTTCACTATGCTGATGCTGTATAGAGCTCATTTGTTTTATGACTCATTCTTCACAGCAGCACTTTTACCTCAATACTATTCCTATGACCTACACGGGACAGACTCAACACACACACAAAGCCCACTCACTCACATGATGTCCTACAAATTCCCTTTTGATTTTTCAACATTTCCCCTATTTTATGGAGGATTCCCATCTGTTTATGCAAATGTGAGAATTATGATTATTAGTTGATCAGCAAGCATACTCAGATAACTGATCTCAGTCTATGTCACAGCTTTAAAGGATTCATATTTTGTTTTTGCTGTCTTTGGCACAGTCTTGTAATTCAACATGTCACTGTGCATTATTTTACTGTGAACTTTGCATTTTCATTGCGGTGTGCATTTGACGAATAAAACCCTTAACTAAACGTAGTTATAAGTTCTGACTACATTTACATCTATGTCAGTCTTGCGAATAAGCAACACTGTTGATGTCAGTCAACATTGTCCAATCCACAAATGAAACTCAATAACGTAATATATATCTATTAAAGATTAAACTGGCTTACCGATATGATAATAACCCTAGCTATAGCTAACGTTCAAAGTAATAAATGTTCAAACCCTTATATAGCCCAACGTGGCACCCGTTGCCTAGCAACGCAGTGTCACCTTCCGTTTCCAAAACACTAAACCTACTGTGTGGTTCTTCTGGTCGGCTAGCATTTATAAATCTTTGAGCTTGTCCCTTAGTTCGGAAAAATTTGGGTAAGTTGTAATGACTGTTTGAGATATCGAACCGCAAGCGTGCTTGTTTGTGTTGTTAAGAGTCATTTGTGAAGTCGTTTGCCAAGCTGAGTAGCCGGCTAAGACGTTTGGTTAGCTTTGTAGTTTCAGTTGCTAAGTCTGCATGTATTTATATTTACCTATAATCACTAAACACTAGACACGTTTAGTTAAAATTCAGTTTCTCTCTAAGGCCGCAGGATGGGAAAGAAAGTGAAGAAGGATAACGAAACTCCATGCAAGGAAACGGTGAGACATACTGTATGATGAAAGCCTTGTCCTCTTTACCCTTTGATCAAGCCTAGCTAATGTGTTTCTGAAAGGTACACAATTTTGTGTTCACTTAAACAGACGCCCTGAAAACATACCGTGCATCTCAGGGAGAGGATTATAAAGCATTTACATCTCTCTCTCACTCCGCACAGTTTGAGGCACTACCATTTGAGGGCAAAACTCCAGCAACAGTAGTCCTGCTGCTGAGCTCACCAGAGGAGGACATCCTAATCAAAGCCTGTGAAGCTCTCCACATATTTGCAGAGAAAGGTACAGTTGGCTACCCACTGCTAACCCTTACACATATACATTTTTTTTTTATTCATGGGCAACCTTCAGCTGAAAAGCACAATTTTTTACTTGTGGCTGACTACTTGTCTGATCTTATTTCCTGACATTAATTGTGAATTCTACACCATCATCTAATATGTTTTCATTCTACCCTCATGAAGACATTTGTATACTTTTGTATATCAAGAGCAGCTGACATGTTTAAAACTATCAACATGTTCTTTGTAATAAAAAAAGCCCTTTTATAATGTGTATTACCATCTTGAATACTGTCCCATTTTAGTTTAAGGCCTACTTCTGCCATATTCTAGTATAGCTTGCTCACATCTTCACTGATGATAAGTCCACACAGCCACTCAAGCTCTGTCTGGCACCATACTGAAGTTTCCTGTTCACTGTCTCCCCCTGTTGCTAGGAGATGAGAACAAGGTTTCTCTGCTGGATCTTGGGGCATTGGAGCCTCTCTGTCAGCTCATCACTCACAACAACAAGCTGGTCAGACGCAATGCCTTCATGGCCCTGGGCATCATGGCCATCAATGGTGTGTCAGACAACACGTGTCATCAATGGGGACTTGCCTACTGAGGAATTTGATGGCTTACAATGGAACTTATATAACTAGTGGCTAACTGACATGACGATTTCCTGACAGGCAGTTGACTCTGCTTAATGATTTATTGACTGGTTTCAGAATTGATAGTTTTGTTGGCTTAACAGACTGAGTGACTGGCTGATGAGTTGGCTCACTGAATATCTGAGGGGTTAACTTTGTCTCTTGTTTTCATTGAAAGGTGATGTAAAGAAGGCTCTGAAAAAAATGAATGTCATTCCATCGATTATACATAAACTGTCCCTTGAAGGTGAGTAATTTTGATTGTAAGATTAGTAGACTCCAAAGCATATATTTCTTGAACACTAGCAACAATAAAACAAAGAAAACCAAAGATGTCATGTCGTTTTCTCAGGCACTTTAAAAATATTTGTTACATACAATCATTATACAGCACATGCCTACTTATGCATGTATATTTCTATGTGTTTAATCCTTTATGTTTCTGTTTTGTTTGTTTTTTTACATATATTTTCTTTTCTATTCAAGAAGATACAGTCGTCCATGAGTATGCAACCCTGTGTCTGGCCCCTCTGTCACTGGATTTTGTCTGTAAGGTCCAGATCTTTGACAACAAGGGCTTGCCATCTCTAATTCAGCTTCTATCCAGTCCAGACCCAGATGTTCAGAAGAACTCGCTAGAGATCATCTTCAACCTAGTTCAGGTTACTCAAAGTCATCAATTTAGAGGAAGGTTACAGAGCTAATGTGGTTATAGGGCTTTTCATTGAAGACAAGTAGAAGTTATATTTATCAGTACCACAAAAGCCATTAAATACATCATTGTTTTAGAAGATATAGTGTTGGAATTGGTGAAATTCAAATTGTTTCAAAATCCTTGTTATCCTCTTGTATCCTCTGTTGTATTGTATGTGTGAAGGACTACCAATGTCGCCTGGCTGTTCATGAGTTGGGCGGGATCCCTCCACTTCTGGAACTGTTGAAGTCTGACTTCCCTGTCATCCAGCATTTGGCTTTAGAGACGCTGCAGAATGTTACAACTGATAAAGATTCACGCAGTACCTTCAGGGAGGACCAGGGATTTGACAAGCTCATGGATATCCTTAATAACACAGTAGGTGTGTGTGTGTGTGTGTGTGTGTGTGTGTGTGTGTGTGTGTGTGTGTGAGTGAGACAAAACAAGCTTTTGTGGGAACACGTATATCTTAGTCCCACCCCTTACTTTTAATAAGAATGAGAAGAAAAAAATATGCGATGTAATAATTAATAATAACTGCCTAAACAACTGCAGTTTTAACTACTATGCTGCACACAGATAGAATCAACTTCCTGATGATCTCAAATGCACCCAACTCTAGCCACTTTCAAATCTAGATCAAACACTCTGGTGTTCTCCTATACCTTTGGTTTCTCTTCTGCATTTTTATTTTTGATTGCTGCACTGGGGGGTAGCTTACAAGTTATTACTGCACTACATCTGTACTTCTGATCCATTATTGTTTTTGTCTATTTCTTTTTTATTTCATTTTATGTATTTCATTTCATATTATCTGTTTTAATCTTATTTTATTCTACCTTAATTGATTTTATTCTGGTTTTTATTGTGTGTTGTCTTTGAATGTCATTCTAAAGCTATTCCTTGTCTTTGTAAAGTACTTTGAATTACCTCAGTGTTTAAAACTAGCTATATGCACTGGTCAGCCACAGCATTAAAACTGGTAACTGGTTTTAATATTGTGACTGAAACTACAAAATATGTTCTAAATCACATTACTAATGGTTCAGAATGAACTCTTTCAACAGGCCACAGAAGAGATACACCGATCAGACACAACATGAAAACCAGTCACCTGTTTTAATGTTGTGGCTTAGTGTAAATAAACTGCCATGCCTTGTCTTGCCTATGTATGCATTTTATATTTGCACAATTAGCTGTAAATAGTTCCCTTTGAATTAGCACTCAACAATACCTTTTTTATCCCTATATTTTTAAATCTTACAGGACTGCAGTGACCTTCATGCTGAGGCCTTACGTGTATTGGCTAACTGTTTGAGTGACAGTGAGAGTGTACAGCTGATCCACAAGGATGGAAGACTGACAAGGCTGATGGATTTTTTAGTCAACCCCAACATACCTGAAATCCAGTCCAGTGCTGTTAAATGCATCGCCGGGGTTGCTCAGATCTGTAAGCTAGAGGGAGATGATACATTTCTTTTAACTTTTTAACAATAGATTTGAAAGTCATAATAACACGTTTGTGTGTTTAGCTGAAAATCGCATACTGCTCCATGAGCTTAATGTGGAGAAGGTTCTGGTGGAACTTCTGTCTGAGGCAGACATCGGCGTGAAAACATCTACCTGCCAGGCTGTGGCTGCCATGAGTTTCCACCTAGCCAGTCAACACCGCATCAGAGACCAGGGTACATAGACATTCACATAATCACCATATTATCAACACGCTGAGTACACGCTTCACGCTGTGAAGTGTGAATGAGTTTGATTTCTGTGTGTTTCAGGTGGTATCCCTGCAGTGGTACAGGGGCTGAGCAGTGAGAACCTGAAGCTGAGAGAGGCAGCAACTCAGGCCCTCTCTAACCTCACACATAGCAACCACCTCAACGCATCGTGAGTGACAGACAACTTGAGCGCATTTATATACACACCACTATCCTCTTGGAATGAGGCAGGTATTTTTTGTCCTATTAGATAATGTAAATGCCATTGCCACAGTAAGTTACACAAAAAAGAACTAGAAAACTTTAAGGTGCATCAGAGGATGCATGCTACAAAATTTTAACATTATAGCTTTTTTGCCAAATGTGTTAAACAGTTAGTGATAAGTTTGCAATCTCTAAAAATGAGGCTTTGAAGGAAGCAGTATGCCCTCCTCTCCACTATTTCACTATTTCAATGATTTAATGCTTCATCTGTCTCCTCATAGTTCTCTCTCACTGAATATCTCTTTGCTCTCCCCTTCTCTCTTCCACATTTTTATTCTCCAGACAAATCCTCTCTGCACCCATCATCTCTCACTGCCTGACTTCATATTTCAATATTACTGTCTCCTTCAGTTCTCAGGACACTACGAGTTATTTCTACCTCCCATGCAGCATTCTGTCACTATCCCTGTTCCTACTGTTAGTTTTCTTCTATACACTACTTACAGTATCTTTCTGATACACATGTCCCATAAATGCCATGTTGCCATATGCATGTATCCAGACTGCATTTATAGTCAAATCTGTGGGTTTGCAGTAAATCTTCCATCCATTTCTATGGTATTTTCCAGTGCAGTGTATGAGGCAGGAGGCCATCAGATCCTTGTCCAGCAGCTCTATGGAAGCTGTTCCAGGACGGTAGCCAATGCTGCTGCCACACTTGGCCACATGGCAGGACAGGAAGGTATCCGCTGCAGCATCTTGTCACATGGAGCCATACAAGCTCTGGTTGAGCCCTTGAAGTCCACAGATACACGGCTCTTGATCCGCACCACACAGTGTTTGGCAGTGCTAGCGTGTGACACAGAAGCTAGGGCAGAGGTTGGTGTTTGGATGTGTCTAATGACTGCTCAGAATGCTGCCTTGTTATCATGATTGTGAATTACAAAAGTATAATAATGAAATTTGGAGATAAAGGAAATATCAGTTAAATTTACTAATACTGTTCTTATTCTTATCACACAACAAACATCTATAAAACAAACAAATGTTCATTATAAATAATAGTAAATAATAGTTTACTATGAATTGTCCTGCAATATTTAATATGCTTTCCCTGAGTAACTAAAATTCAATGTCCCACATAGCTTCAGAGTGCTGGAGGCCTTCAACCACTGGTCAATTTGCTGCGATCCAATGACAAGGAGATATTGCACAATGCATGCTTGGCCATTACTCTCTGTGCCAGTGATGTACCCACCACTGTGGAGATGTGCAAATTTGGGTAAGACACTAGAGGTCCATTGTTGAGTAATGTAAGCTACTACAATCAGAGGTGGACTAAGTACACAGCTCCATTACCTGAGTCAAAGTATAGATACCCCTGGTCAAATATTACTCCAATGCAAGTAAAAGTTGTTCCGTCCCATTCTTACTTGAGTAGTACTGGAGTACTTGATTTTAAACATACTTAAGTATCCAAAAGTAAATTTCTTATGTCAACATTGTATTGTTCCACAGTGCATTTACAGAACTGATACAACCTACTGTATGCACTGACTTACTGTAAAACCTGCAGAATAAAAAGCTTGTAGAATATGCTACAAAGCCTGTGGAAATTGACATATAAACCCAATTGAATCAACAACAGGACAGCCATTGTGGTTTTCATATTTCTTTTTTTTGTAGGCAATGATGATGTTTGGTTGTGGTAAACACAGCAAACATTTAAAAAGAAATCTTTCTTATTCCTAAAACTTCAAACGTAAGATAAGGCCTTGGGTGCTCTGGTGAAGAATCTTCTGCCCCATGTTTATCTAGTGTATCCATTGTTAGGCCACTGCCAAGTTCAAACTTTGCTGTTCAGAAATGCAGCAAGCACAAGTAAACGAACTTGGTTACTGTCCACCCCTGACTACAATTCAGCATTGAAAAAGCACAGTAGAAGTGTAGTGTTGGAGCAATTCATCTCTTGAATAACCAGTAGATGGCAGTATAGAACAGCATAATACATGGCCATGTGGTTAAGTATGGGTCATTTTTTTCATGTGTTTATATTTGCTTATATGTGCATTTTTATATGTATCATAAATATCTGAGTATCTGTATGTGCTGGTGTGCTTGCTGTGTTTATGTTTGCCAGAGCCCTAGAAATGCTTCAGGAAATCAACCAGTCAGTGAATCGTAGTAGCAGTTTCAGCAAGATGGCCATGATCAGCCTGATTAACTGCAACTTGCCTGTGAAATACAGCCTGACAGGTCATTTGGCTTCCACTGACATTATTAGTGATGGTTTCTACGATGCCGGGAAGGTGAGTGCACTATTGCAATTTATGTGCTACAGAAGTCAATTCAAGGAATGTAGATTAAATTTGAATAAACAGGTGTTACAACTCCAGATTTCATTTTGGAACCTAAACTTGCTGTCAAGGTTTCAGCAATGTGATCACAGTAACAGGAAATTAGTTTTCTCTGTTCCCTCTATCTTTCACAAACAACAGATGAAATGTAAGCATTTTGATGGTTAACATATAAGGCTCATTATTTCACGTGATAACATGGTCGTTCTTTGTCTCTCTCTCTCTCTCTCTCTCTCTCTCTCTGTGTTAGGTTCCTGCAGGTCAGAGGATTCTGACTCTAGAGGAGCTGTCCAGGCAGCCAGTTAACCAGCACCGGCCCATCATTGTTGTCAACACAACAGAAGAGTATGAGTCCAATATCACAACACATGGATTAAAAAAAATTGTCCTAAAATTACATACATAAAATATAAAGTGCATTTCTCATCATGGCTTTCCACATATCCCTTAGTGCTTTCGTTTTACATTTCAGAAAGCTGTTTTTAAGTAATCCCCAAACTATTACAACTAACTCAACCCCTTACACTAAACATAGAGCGGGAAATTAACCAGAGCAACCATACAAATAGCAGTGGACCATTACGCTCCTGCACTATTTGATACAATTTATTGTGGCTGTTAGATCACCCTCCCCTTGTCTGCTCCAATCCAGTGCTTCACTTTTCTTCCCTTCTCTCTTTTTTCTCCCTCTCCCCTGTTGCCTTCATTGTACCCCATTAGTGTGGCCTCACAGGGTAAATGATCCCATTTTTTTTTTTAAAGATGGTAACACACGTAGAATAAAAGAGCCTTTGTGTTTAGATGAATGGGCTTCTGAACTTACACAACCACAAACATACACAAGTGCACATGCATGCACGACCATGAAGATGCAACTCAAGATGCTTTTACATAATACCATGTGGACTGAGACACACAAACAAAAACACATTATATGTGTTAAAGGCTGTACATGCATGCACACACTAACGCTTTCAGCATTCAGATGAATTAACGTTGCCAAAGAAAAGAGTACCCCCTTACGGTACCTCAGGTCCACCTCATTTCCCGCATGCCCCCCCTTCATCCAGCATACACATGCAACATCTCAGGCATTCCTAAGCAGGGTGTTATGTAATCCATCCATGGGATCATCCATGGCTTAGTACGAGACAAGTTAAATTTTTCAAAGCAAAATCCCTCATACTAGAATTAAATTTTTTTTTTTTCTGCCTTTGTCTCCTGAGCAAACATGGTGCCTCTTAGCTTTTGCTCCCATTTGTCTGCAAGATATTCTAAGGATCTAAGAATGTAGTAAACTGGTAAGACATGAAGATGAACCAGCTCCAGAAGTTTTGCAATCAGAAAATTCTAATCGTTTTAGTCATCAGCCTTTAGTCATCACCCTTACGTTTTCTTCCATCTAGAAATATATACAGTATATGTATGTGTGTGTATATATATATATATATATATATATATATATATTTATATATATATATACATATACACACAGATATTGATACACAATATATGTATTGTATATTGTGTATCATATTTTTAAGACACTGACTCAAATTTCTTTTTAAATGTACTGTCTCTGTCTACAGGCAGAACAAAGACGGTGACAAACAGAAAGATGAGAGCCAGCCTGGGTCTCCTACACAGAAACCATGGAAGATGATGGATGATGTCTCATTGCAGGTTCTAGTTATAGAGGCCAAAAAATCCATCCTCCGAATGAATGATGAACGAGAGAAGTATGCTGCCTTGGCCAGGTGATAAATGAATGCAGGCAGGATATAACCAACATCAAGAGATGTCACGAGGAATTGAGAAGAAAAATCATGTGATATTAATTGATTGGCAGTCATTGTTATCTGGATCTCCAGAATCATGGAAACAAACCTAATCAACACACCCTTGAAAGTGTTTTTGCACACAAACACCACACTAAAAATGACAGTGGCATGAAACAGCATCGTGCAGATCCAGATACATGGTTGATAACACAATAGATAACATACCATTGTGAGATCTCAGGATACAAAACAAACACTTCACAAATGTTGAGGGTTTCTGCATTGTAACTTGGTTTTGTGTACATGGATTTGGTTGTCAGGCTGGTGAGTGAAGCCATGGGTGGAGCAGTGGAGAAGGAAAAGTTGCACAAATTCTCATGGGTGCTGCACCTCAGCGAACTCAAGTTTCAGCTTCAGTCTAATGTGATTCCCATGGGATTGATCCGCAGGGGAATCTACAGTCATAGGGCACTTCTCTTCAAGGTAACACCGAACTACCTATCACACAGTACGATCAGCTTTTTCTCACTGTGCCAGTCTTTTACTTCTTCATTTTAATCTTTCTTATCCTATCTTCCCTTACTTTCCAGGATTTATATTTCACCATCATCTCATGATATCTCTTTTAAACTCCCTTTTATCCTCCACATAGTATTAGTTTCCCTGTTTTCTTTTCCATCCCAGTTTCTCTTCTTTCCAAATAATCATACCCCGACCTGTCTCTTCTCTCTAACTTTTCAGTGTCTGGCTGATTGCGTTGGAATGAGCAGCACACTTGTCAGGGGCGAGTACGACCGGGCTTGGAACGAAGTACTCGTCTTCAGTGGAAATCCTTCCGGCAATGGCCGCTATTTACAGCCCGCCCGCTTCATAGTAGACCTCATGCACCAGCCTGGAAGCCTATTGGCAACCAATACTCCTGCTGCTGTGAAGTACCAGACTATATAGACCAACATTGCTGTGTAGAAATACAATACTATACAGAATTATGCTGTGACAAGACTGATTTGTATTGTACCCTATATATTTGTCAGTAGACCTTTAAACCATACAATAGCATTATTCAAATCCTGACTTGATTATTTTGGTACATACACAAGTCAAAAAGAAAAAAACAAGTCTTATCAGTGTTGTAATAACAGGTCAAACAATGTGTCAACAGAGTCCAACTCAAGTAAGTTACAGTTGGTCAGCAAGTGGTCTTTACCTTCTGTTTCTGCCTCAGCTGAGGTCAGAAAATCTATTTTTGTCAGTTATTGGATCATTTATTAACCATGAGACATATTGCGTGTTAACATTACACAGCACCAAAAAAAAAAATCATCTTATGTGTTTTTTGTTTGTTTGTTTTTGTTTGTTTTTTGGGTAGTTTTGTTGGAAAAAAAAATCTTAATATTTACCGTCAGCCTGATTTATTTTGCCCTAACTAAGCTCACACGTTAACATTATGATGCTCTTTGCACGCTGCCTAGCAATAAAAAGCCAACAAACCTAATCGGCTTTGACCTATATAGCTTGAAGTGTGATTTTTGACCGGGTCACCAGGCTAACAGCCTGGATCAGCCGAGAGAAGACCGGCGAGAACTCGCCGCGGCGTAAACAATCCCGACGCAGCGAGTGCACTTGTCTCCCACTGAATCCTGCTCTTGATTTAGACCACACTGACAAACTCGATCATCCAGACTACACACAGCAGCAAACATGTCTCGATTCGTCTCTCGTCTCCTCGTTGTTGTTTCTCACCATGCGACAGCCAGAGCCGTGGTGTCACCGAGGAGGATCCCGGTGTTCATCCGTCCTGTTTCCACATCTCAAGGGACTGGGGGTGCGTTTGGTTTCCTTATTTGGCACTTTTTTTTTTTTTTTTTTTTTTTTTTTTTTTTCGGATACACAATATACAAACTTGTAGCTGCTAATCCCTGCAGGTGCACCATGCTGTAGTTTTCTCAAATTGGATATTAGGACATTTCAGTCTGTTGAGGCAGTTTGGTTAAGCTGTGATAAGAAACAGGCGGCAACAGGTTCCTGTTTGTACAAACAGGACTGTTAGCAATGGTGTCTGTTTTTCTCACACCTTATGCTTAATCGTGACTTTACTGTTCACTGATCGTTTAGTTGAAAAATTTATAACATTTTGATATTGATATTTTTGTAATATCTATAATATTAGCAGGGTTTATGAATAAATGCTCGACTGGTTGAATGTTATATACTTTAGAAGTTCGGGTTGTGAAATGTGAAATTGTTATGACTGTTTCGTTAAAGAATATGTTACCTTCTTCTCTGGTGGCCTTCTCACTTCAAGCAGTTTGTTCCAAGTCACGTGATAACAAACATTTTTCTCAATTTGGCTCCAAAGTCCTCATGGTCTGTGGTGTTAATGTTGTGTGGAGATTGTTTGAATGTGTCATTGATGGGCAGTTGCCACAATCAATCTTATTTTTGCTTTATATGTTACATACTGATGGACCAATGGATGTAATTATTTCCAGTGTAGTATCTTCAGATGCACATGCTGCAAACCATTATGTGACTCATTCATTGCAACTTCTGCTTTCTGCAGGCCTGCAGTCTCTCACCCGCTATGATGAGACCACAGACTGGCAAAAGAAACTCACCCCAGAACAGTATGTAGTCACCAGAGAGAAAGGGACTGAGGTGGTAAGTTTCATATGTGAAAAAATACAATAAGTTGTGAAAATAATGTTTAATAATAATGCCAATGCAACATTGTGTTCTGAATTAATAAATGGAAATGCAAACATGATCATTAACACAGGGATTTTTGTCAAACAAACACTATCTCAGTCAAACAGACTGACATAGATATTGTCTCATAATCAGCACAGTTCCAGGTGGACTTTGATCATCACTTTATTGTTGACCTGAGACAAGATTAACCAGTTCAGCTACAAACCTTTCGTATATTATGAATTAAGAAGCTGCTTGATAAACAGCGGAACTTGAAACACAAAGTGATTTTACATGTAATAAGAATAAGAATAAGGTCAAGTCACTGTGTTGCTCTCACACAACCATGAGCTTAAAGACACAATACTAATATGATGATACTCTGTTACTCGTGTCTCTGCTCCTAACACTGTTTTGGTGTGTGTGTGTGTGTGTGTGTGTGTGTGTGTGTGTGTGTGTGTGTGTGTGGGTGCTCGCAGCCCTTTAGTGGCATCTACCTTAACCATTATGAAGTGGGGATGTATCACTGTGTCTGCTGTGAGGCTCCACTCTTCAGGTAACCGATTACTCTGGAGGGTCAAAGTAATATTTCATACACACATTCACACACACTTATTTTTATATTTTATTCTCGTATAGGGCATATTTGTTAATATTGTCAGACTACAATCTTCTACAGAAAATACTTCAATTTCTACCACAACAATGTTTAATGGAGACTCATTCCATCCTCTTTTCTGTTAGTTGTTGATAAATGCTCATTGAGAAAATGTTGCTCTCCTTGTTGACAGTTCAGAGGCTAAGTATGACTCAGGGACAGGCTGGCCGGCATTCAAAGAAGCTCATGGGACATGGGAGCGGGATGAAAGTCACGCCTCCGTCATTCGTCGCCCTGACAACAGCCTGGGTAGTGCTGGGACAGAGGTCCTTTGTAAAAATGTGAGTTGTGTTCTGAGCTATGAAGCCAAAGTTCAGTTTGCTTATCATAGCTGCTATAGGTAATATAGCATTGTCTGCAGTTTTTTATAGAGCAGTGTAGCTCAGAATTAAAAATGTGCATTTCATTTATATTTTGCATTCAGGATTTCATTCAAAATTCTCTTGAAATACACTGTATTTTTGTTTGACCGTTACATTTTTGGTGTGTGTTTTGCAGTGTGATTCCCATCTGGGACATGTGTTTGATGACGGACCAGACCCAACAGGTCAGCGGTTCTGCATCAACAGTGTGGCCCTCACGTTTAAACCCAGAGAAAACAACAAACCTGAGAAGCCGGAGGAAAACTGATGAACTATACAGACTTGCCTAAACCACTGAAAAAACACTTACTGTATGTTTCCCAGTCCTTTGTAGGAGGCAAAATGAAGGTCATGGTTTTGACCAATACAGGTCTGGAAGTGAGAAGCTTTGTGTGTTTTAATGTTTGAATTTTGGTGTAAGTGGACATCCTGGGGTTTATTAAACTGAAATAAACTCTTATTCAGAAGAACTTGGTTATATGCACTGGAGAGAAGACTACAAATCTGCTGATCATATACTGTATTACATGATTCACACAAAGGGTCACCTCAATTACCTAATGAAAAACATTCTCCCTACCCTAATCACTGTATTGTTTTGGTTTTTTTTTGTTTATTTTATTGTTTCCTGATTTTTTTTTTGAACTGAATGATCTTTAAAAATGAGAAACATGAAACTTTAGTTTAGGACATAGTGGCTAACCCCAAAAAGAACTGTCTTTAACAGCATTATTATGTTGTCTTCATGTCTGAATACACTGGCCCTGAATTAAGACTACTCTTTCTGTAGAGATTGTAAAACACGGGAAAGTATAACATTGCTGCCTCTTGAGTTTTTCAGTCTGGTGCCACATGTACAAATCCAAATGCCTTGTCTGTTTCAGTAATTGCACAGAATCGACTGATAGTTTGTCAATAAATGCACATTTTGTTTGTTCTCTGAATCCATGGTTTTGATTTACTGTTCTGCACAGTTTTCAGGATTTATAAGCCAGTACTAAATGAGAGTTTAATGCTGCCCTCTGTAGTTCAGATGCACACACTGCAACACTGCAACACTGCAGTATGGCCTTGTCTCTGCCAGTAAACCAAGTTAATATTTAACATTACTGGCCATCCTCTGTTTGGCATTGTTTGTGTTTTGCAATATGTCTGTCTATGCAATTCCTCTGTGTTTTAGTGAAGGGGAAGAGAACAGACAGAGACAGGGGAGACAGAAAAACCGGAGAAGGATACAGGAAGCCGACAATCCTGATTCTTGAGTGTATTACTGTCAGAGTAAGGATGGCTGGAGTGTGGCGATGCATCTTGGCAATGATGCTATTGATGTGTGTGTGTCTGTGGGATCACAGTGAGGCCGTAGGGGGGGCTGTTAGTAGGAAGCGAATCAAGGCACCAGTGTACAAGAAGCCAAAGATCACCCCTATTGATGTGGCCCCATCACCACAGCACATAGACATAAATCGGGTAAGAAACTGGTGGGAAAGGCTAAGCATATTAACTACTGTAACTACTGTTTGACTGTGTATTATCGCTTTATTATTCACATGTCTGCATATTAACCGCTGCTTTAAATAATTATCTCTAGGTTGTCCAGGTTGTGTTTGATATAAAGTGACCACTTTAAACTTCTGTTCAAAATGAATTGTGACAAGGCTGGAAAAAGTTTTATGAAACAGCTGCGATGGAAAGAGAAGGTCTCATTTAACTGTTCGGTGAATTAGGGGAAGACTGTTTCCAGGCAATGGACTGCAGCTGCAGCCTGAGTACACCTCAGTAAAGAGTTCACTGTGCTGATACTTGACCTTTGCATGCTGACAGTTTGATTTTGTTTCTCACTTGTTTGTACCATAATGGCACAATCACTCATATAAACAGAACTGCAAAAAAAAAAATCAATGGCATGTTATCACAACATATGAGCCAAAAAGAGGTATTTATTGCTTTGAGGAGAACATGAGGCAAGTGAACATTGTGAAACAAGGACATTTTGTGTCACTTTCCATATGCTGGCTTATCCAGCAAGTTTTTGTCCTCAGTTAACATATTAATAATTTGAAAATATATTAAAAGCTCAGATTTAAATGTTATTTCAGGGGGTTGACCTCTTGAAACATTCTACCCATGTACCCATGCTAAAAATGGCTGATTAACATATTCTTCCAGTGCCTCAAACATGCAAACATATGAGTCTGCTTGGTCATGGATTGGTCTGGGGGCGGGCAATGTGGACATGCTTGTGTAATTGTATCAACATGGTGTTTTAAGCAATAAGGGGGATTGTCAGTGAAATGGAATTTGAACAGAATGAAAGATAATACAGCAGGACATTTGAAACAGACCTCTTTTCATTAACAGAGTGGAGAAAGTTTCAGGTATTACCCTTAATAATCCTGGTGATACCCTGGTAACATAAGGCAGATCCTGTGTAGAAAGGGTGGACAAGGTCATGAACAATGTGATAAGGTGAAAAGATAGTCAATCTTAAGTAAAAAAAACTTGCTTTAGTGGGAGAGGTAGCGCGTTTTCTGTTTGCAAAGTTTATATCTG
Source organism: Seriola dumerili (assembly GCF_002260705.1). NCBI lineage: Eukaryota > Metazoa > Chordata > Actinopteri > Carangiformes > Carangidae > Seriola > Seriola dumerili. The sequence goes on from NW_019175077.1 coordinate 675,154, forward strand.
AGGCTCAACATATATGAAAACATCCTTTTTATGTTTTGTGTCCTCTGTCTCCGTCCACTTTGCCTGATCCTTGTATGTGTTACAGATGACAGGAGTATGGTACCTGCTGAACGTTGCCTCCAAATGCTCGTACCTGATGAATCATGGAACCAGAGCGGAGCCAACACACATTGAAATCACATGTCCCCTTGCCTGTGACAAAACATTGTTTGTCAGCACTAAAACACGATTGTAAGTCCCCACATACTGTGCATTTAGTGACTTTTCAGTACCGGAATTTACCAGCAGAGGGTGCAAATAAGTCATATTTCTCTCCACTCACTTCTTGCTGACTTCATGCTCAAACCACATGTGCTTGATTTTATTTGTGTATCCAAAAACAGGAAGAAGGAGGCAGAACAGTTAATTCCATCAGCTTTCCCTCATCATTTTTAAAAACGTTTAGGTCAACTTGACCTGGTTATTGCAGCAAGACTCAAAAATTAAATGGAAAAAAAAATATGTTGTTTTGGTGGGGCATTCTGTGAAATCTTTGTTGTGATGAGTGGGTTATGAATCATTTTTGGCCCAAGCAGGGGAAAACTTTTTTTTTGTTTTTGTTTTTGCTCTGTCCCTCATGCAACGTTAGAAAATGTGTTCAATCAGAGGCCTGAAACAGAGACAGCACGTTAGATAACAGAAACTTGTACACAGTAAATTACCAAAGTTCACTTTACCAGAATATACAAAACTGTGAGCCAAATATAAATTATATGTTCTGTTCTGTTTTGTTCTGTTCTGTTCTCTTGTCAGTAATCACCAGTGTTGGGAGATACAACAGGTCTACCAGCTCACCCCAACCACAGGGCGACTAACACTTAAAGGTCAGTCTTTCTATTTTATGACTTTATTTAGCATGGCAGTAATTCACTCTGTCTCACCATTCTGTCTGTTATTTCCACCAGGACCTCATCCACATCTGAACACTGACATAGTGATTGCAGATACGGACTACAACTCATATGCAATCATGTACTATCAGAAGTTGGGCAAGATGACCATGAAGCTCTATGGTGGGGTCCCTAGGCCATGTGATCTTTGTTTGGTATTTTAGATCTCAAAGCCAGCTGGTGGTTATGGATAAATTGAGACTACACTGGATGTTAAAAATATACATTTGTGATGTCATAATGTTTGCTTCTGTGCTTTTTATACAGTCAGGTCTGTAGACGATCTGTCAGAGCCAGTGTTGACCAAGTTTGAGCAGCTTGCTGAAAAACAGGAGTTGGGCCTGGCATACCTCTTCCCTTTCCCCACATACAGTACGTCCACGTCCACCTGAAAAACTAAAT
>NW_019175077.1:678984-692022 GCF_002260705.1 Seriola dumerili
ATAGCTGTTTTGATAGTCCAGGCATGCATGAGCATTTGTGATAGAGGAGAGAGAAGGAGGAGGAGGGGTGTTAAAAGAACCCTATTATGCACCCAATCTCCCTTTTCTTCCCCCCTCACCTCCCCCTCTTCCGTCTACACGTGCCAGTTGTGTAACTGTGGTGATTTGCAAGCCAGTGGGTGAGGGCCAAAGACTTTTTTTGTAATGCAAAAGACAGGGGAGGAGGAGACAGAAGGGTGAGTAGGGGATAGGGGGGGGGAGCAGGACTCTGCAGGATATAAAGAGCCTCCACTTGCCTTTATCTCTTTACATCCCACTGAAACTTCACTCACTGCTGGAGAAGCTCAGAACACAAAGGAGAAGCCATGAGCAACTCACTGCTGAAAATGCTGGGCACCTTGTTGTGTGTCCTGGCTGCCTGCGCTGATATCGTGCCTGTTAAAGACTTCAACTTGGAGAAGGTAAGAGAAAGAGTATCACAACTGCAACACCACAGTGATTTGTCTATATTGTCCAAAAATGATTCTATTACTATAATGTAGGCTATGTCAGAAAGGAAGGGAAATTTGGATCTGTGGTTGGTGGACATGCTTCCTTAGTGTAGTCCAAGTGCAGCTCTTCCAATCTCTTGAGCTCAATGCTTTGATTCTTTTTTAAATTCCCTTTCCACTCCTTCTTTCTTCTAGATGGCAGGCAAGTGGTACATTGTTGGCTTTGCTACCAACGCTCAGTGGTTTGTGAACCACAAGGCAGATATGAAGGTGGGCACCGCTGTAGTAGTTCCAACTACTGGAGGAGACCTGGATCTCTCCTATGCCAACCTGAAGTAAGTGATTAATGTGTGATCAGATTTTCAAATTAAAACATCCTGATGATTCTGTTGTGGAAAAAAATTGAAATAAACTAATCTGATTCTCAATTATTTTAGTGCTGATGGTACCTGCTGGAGAATGACTCATCTTGCTAAGAAAACTGATACTCCTGGACGCTTCACCTTCCACAGCCAGAGTGAGTAGAGTACACACAAACACACACGTACACACACACACACACACACAAAAGAGAGACATAAATCAATTCTTTCAACGGCCTGACCTGTGCATTTCTGCTTTAATCAGTTTGGAACAATGACAACGACATGCGCATTGTTGACGTCCTGTATGATGAATACGCTCTGGTCCACACCATCAAGACAAAGGACGGAGAGTCTGAGGTCCTCAATAAGCTTTACAGTAAGTCTGGACCATTCACAGCTCAGAAGGATTCTGGGAAAACATTGTGTGTTGAATTTAGGGTTTGCTGAAGATTAAAACAACCAATACTGTGTTTGCAGGTCGCACTCAAGAAGCCAGTGTTAACCTGCAGCAGAAATTCACACAGTTTGCCCTGGAGACTGGAATCCTCCCTGACAACATTGTTATCCTGCCCAAAAATGGTAGGACACTTTATATAGAAAAAAAGATATAGACACTTTATTTATAAATGTATTGTGGCTGTTTGTGTAAATACTTCAGACCTTTGCTCACTGCCCTCCTCATGTGTGTTGCTACAGGTGAATGTCCCGAGGTCTGAGGAGTCCCCTGCCATCCTCCTGCCTTCATCTCTTGCTCTCTATCCAGTCCCAGGCTTTCCTCTCACAAGAGCCTTACCCCCACCCCGTCACTGTGACGTCTGCAGTATCACGAAACTGCACCTGAGACAGTGACGCTACAGCATTTTACTTCCCGTCCAGTCCTTGCTGCGTACCAAAGACCAAATCCTGATCCTAATTCAGACCTCACTCTCTGCAACTTGTGCATTAACTGTGGCATCAGAAAGGAACAGTAAAGGGCTGATCATGAGACAGAGGGAAGGAGTAGATGTGATTGTGAAATGCCAGTTTACTTTTTATACATGTGTGTCTTTTGTAACTGCTGATTTGTTCTGAAGTGTTTTATCTTTTTTTTTTTCTTTTTTTTTTAAATGAACTCAAAGCCAATAAAAATGACAATAAATGACAATATTCCACAGTTGAGAGTGATTCCTTTTTTGTATTTGACCTCACATACTGTGGTTGATCAACAGGCATAAACATGTTTTTTAAAGGATATGTTTAAAATAATATGCACATTTGTGCTTGCAAAACAAGGACAGCATCTAATAGGTAGGTACAATGCAAATTCTTGTTTTTAGACAAACCCGATACAAAAAGTATCAGATCATAAGCCTTTACAGATGGACTGTGGGCCCTCTATTTACTATAATGAAGACAATGTGACAAGTGATTTGAAAATGCCTTGTCTCTACAAAGGAAACAAGAAAACAATGTTTCATCATGTATTACAATGAAGCTTTATAATAAGCTATGTGTACAAATACATTGTGCGAACCAGAAATATATTTGACCTGACAGCTGTTATGTAATGTCACATGTAAGTGATGTAAAGAGGTCAGCAAACAGAGCTGAGTGCTCATACTTACCCCTTATTTTGCTGAGCAAGTTGTCCAAGACAGGAGCGCAGGGAAAGAGCGCACACACTGACCGCTGAGCAGCTGGAGGACAACCAGGATTATTGAATTTACATATTTCTGACAATGCCAACAAAAACTGAATATTATGAGCCTTATGTGGTGAGCTGCTGCATACAATTGTACTGACAGGGATAAATAAAGTTTTATTGAACCGAGTTAAATATAATGCTTTTTTTTTTTTTTCCCCTTTTCACTTCTGAATGAAGCTACTCCATCGGACCACAAGGGGGCAGCCTATGACCTGTCTCTGACAAACCCTCACATTGAAACGTTCTTAAGCCAAAAAATTAAAAAATTAAAAAAGCAAAAACGACATGTATCAATATTGCTCAGAAAATAGCAGTTTCACAAAGTTTTATAGATACATAGATAGAAAAAAAACAAACATTATCATTTCTTTTGCTGTATGTGATAAATAGAGCAGGGTCTGGCATTAAATTGCTTTCTAAGTAACCCAGTTAGAAAATCTGTGGAGTCATGACTCATCCCCTCAGACTCCCTGTGTCCTTCTTATTCTCACTCCTCCCCTTTTAATCTTATGGATTTATGTTAGACTATTCTTTGAGGAATCTACTTCTTAATTATCTTTTGATTTCATGGCATTTTCACTTAAGTAAGGATGAAAAGGAGTGGTGACATGCAGCTGTAGGTCGTGAATCAGACTCACTGCCTTAGTATCATCAGGATTATATGGTATTAGCTGCAAGATGTCCCACGAATATCCTCTGCCATGTGTGTGACATGTGCTTCATAATGCTTTCTCTGTCTGAAGATGTGTGCATGCCAACATATGTGTTCACACGAAAGAGACACGTACAAAAAGGCTGATATTAAAGATCAAACACTCTTTATTGAACTCAATAGAACTGAAAGCAAAACATGTGGGTTATGATTTTGTTTCTGGAGCCGATAATCCGTTATCATCGTTGTTATGTTCAAACCACATATCAAGGGCGTGTGTGCGTGTTTATGTATAGTCTGAATAGTATAATTACCTTAAAAAAGGAAAGTAGTGTCACTCATTTGCCTTCATGGAGTGATGTATGGATGGAGGTCTTCTTTGAGGCTGCAGTAGAAGGCAGGCTGAGCTGACCAGCTGTCTCTGTGTGATGCACAGTTAGTGCTCAACCATGAGGTGTTCGATGACAACGTATAAAATCATCCATGTAACAGGGCGCCATGGCAGCAATTTAACCGAACATACATACAAAAAGCGAATTCACAATGAAAAAGCAAAGTTGGCAGCTGGTTTTAACTGTAACCCACTGTAAGGTAAATGCTATGGTAAGGAAAACAGGTAAACATAACTGACAGGAAAACAACATGGTTAGAAAATATAATTTACATTTACATGTACATTTATATAATGTACATCTTCTGAATGCATATCGGACAGCAGTGGCACTGTTAAGAGTGAAGCTCAAGTCATTGCTCACAAAGCAGAAGCCTCCTCATTCTGAACACGCTGCTCTTGTAATTGAATGAACAACCTTGACTCATGCTCTATCAAACATGCACGTTTGTGTGTATGTGTGTTCCAGAAGGTAGGTGTAAACCTCTTGTATATTGTGTAGTGTGCAGCTCTTCTGTACATCAGTGTAGCTGCTCCTGCTGCAAAAAACCCTACACAGCTTGACAAAGTTGAAGTTTTATGGAATTAAAGAGAAACTTTGCTGGATCCTTTGCCCAAACATTCTCTATTCAAAAATCAAGCTTTGATTGAGATTCACAGGAAAACAGCGCCATTCAGATTAGGACACATAAAAGAACCTAAACACTGTTAAATGAGAATTCATGCAGCAGCAGTCAAGTTCTTGTAGTAAGCCTGTGTTAAATAGTCCAGGGCAAGGCGAAATGGCTCAACACCTTGAAGGCACAATGGACTACTAAGCCAATTATCATGTTAACCTCATCCTAGATCTTGAACAAATGTTAACTGTCAATGATTTTTGTTTTGTTTTATGCTGCTTCAACCATGAAATGCATGGTGTTTAGTACATCAATACAACCCATTAAATGTCAGGCATGTTGTTCAATCTGTCTTTGCTGGCAGTCATTTTGTCCAATATAATAAATCCTGTTCATCTGACCTACACATATACTCACAGATGCATGCACGCACTGTACACGTACAGCCCACAGCGCCAGTGTAGGATGTAAAGACATACAAAGAAATTCCTTAACGCAAAGTCAAACAATTAATGCAAAAATCTGGGTCGATCGGTGAATGACATAAGACTCAAGTGTTTGGCAAAGAAACATACCGACCTCTCAAGTCTGAATGAGTAAAGGCTCACGGTTTCACCGATTCCAAATGAAAAGAGAGCTGCCGCGCTGAGCTAAACCAACCATGGAGTGTCATGATTTCCCATCATGCTCTGAGAAACCCCTCTCTGCCCTTCCTCAGAAAGGAATGTCCCATACAATCGAATGTCATAAGATTTAAACATAAAACTCTATATTTCACACATTTATAATGGACAGACTTATGATATAATTGTAATATAGATATGAAATTTCTCATTAGTGTTTATGTACTGGACTCTGAATAAATCTTTTGAGAAAAAGAAAAAACAACACAAAATATTGTATTTACAAAGGGACTTTTGGCATCCATATTCAACTCTATATTACCACATTAATAGTGGCTTGTCATTTGACAGATATGAGTGTTGACTGACTGGTGCAACCATAGCCTGATGAAATAAAAAAAAGGGGTTTGGCATGTTGATTTGATCATTTTTGATATAAGATTTTTGTTAAAAAATAAAATCAAAATGCAACAGAGACTGGAAATAAATCTGTGCTATCACACGACCCAGTAAGTATAATTATTTGTCATATACAGTATTCAAAGGACTCCCGAAAACTCCCAAGCACGATACAAAGAAGGACAAGCCGGTTAGTATATACATGTACAGTCTCTTATAGCCGTGCTCCACTCAGTAACTGTCCGTCTTCTCTGTCTAATACTCTGGATGCATAAAAAAAACAAAACAAACAAACAAACAAACAAAAAAGATTCCTGTACACGTCTTCCCCACTTTCCCGCCCTCTCTGGGAGATTATTGTCCTGTTGAACGGTCGTTCCACCATCTCTCCCGTGATTGGTCATTGAGTATAACCCACTCCATTTCTGTGGCAACTTGTAGTCTGACGAGTCACTTCCTCTCTCAAAGTCCCGTCATTGGCTGTTAGATGAACCACTCCTTCTTTGATTCGTCGATGGTTTCTGGGTTATCGGTGCCAATGATGGCCGTGTCCGCTGATTCTCCAGCGGACTCCCCGCTGCCCTTGGCCTCGTTGGTGTGGTAGGTGCCTTTGTGGCGGAACATGTAGCGGATCAGGAACACCAGAGTACATAGTATGGTGAAGATCACCACCGCAATGATACCTGCAGATGAGAAAAACACCATGTGCACGATAATAAGTGGGCATTATCTATAATCACTGTGTTACTGAGGATACATTGCTCCCAACTTTGTTGCAAAGTATTTTCAGTGCACAGCTGAGGTGATTCCAGAAATCAAATGTGAGAATTTGTCGAGCTCCTCAAATGTGAGAATTTGTCGATTTTTTTGTGTCATATATGATAACAAATGTGAACAATGAACAGTGCATCTTACACTACCCTTCAACACAACACAAATCTGTGCTCTCTACTGATCCACAAGCTGAACTTCACGTTATGTTTAAGCATGTAAAGTTACCGCTTGACACCTCATATACAAATCTGACAAAGAGTACTTTCACAAATGTGACATTGTGTACCTCCGATGATGGCCGAGTCCCTGTTGACTCCATCAGGAATCACCCTCTCCTCATTAAAGGGGAACTCAGCATCTGAACACAGAGATAGAGAGAGAGAGGGGAAGAAAACATAAAAAAATAAAACTTTTTTCTGATGTTTTATGTTGCCAGAATATCTGCACTAGACCAATTTGCGCATATTAAAATACCAGACAGATAAATGCATTTCAAGGTCAGGAAAATGCCAGCATGTCATGGTGCTGTTTTGTACCGGCCTAAAAATAGAGCCCTTGGTGGTTTTTCAGACGTAAAAAGTCACAAGGAATAATTTCATGCAAAACATGTGCTGAATTATAATGTTAAAGTGTGCTATTCAACACTGAAACAAGACCAGAATGCACTGTAATGTACCACTGGAGGAGGACAGACACATCGCTTGGTTTCTCCTATACTGGCTCCAGCTTTGCCACATACATACATCAGTCATTCAGCTAAATATACGCATGAGTGTTAGCTTTAGGGAATGACTAGTGCAGTTTATGTAACGTATGGCAGCAGTGTTTTAAGTATTAAATTAAAGATCCATGACAGGTTAAGAGGTTAATGACAGCTGCTGCCGCTGCCCGTCCACTATAGTTCTCTGTCAGCAGCAATTATCTAAGTGCTCGGATTCTCCCTGAATAGACATAAGTGGAGGGTGAATGAGTGAAGAGAGAGATGAAGGTTTGAGATGAATGGAGGAGGTGGTTAAAGATAAAGAGAAGAACTACAAGGAGAAAGATGATATTGCTGAGATCTCTATCTTATTGCTATCAGCTATTTCTGCTGCTGACTGCATACTTTCTCCAGAGAAGTAAAGGAGAAGAGGAGGCTGAGAAGGGAAAAGGCAGTGAAAATAGAACGCTATAGAGCACAGAAGAGCAATCAGACTCATTATTGTCTGTCTATAGTCTGTGTGGATGTGTTTGGATATCATCACATATGAAACAATAAAAGACAACGGCAGAAAGACGAGTGAAGCTTGTAAAGTAAAAACTTAAAATGGAAAAACGCTAGGAGGATGGGAACTGAAAATCAATGAGGAGTCAGACAGAAAATTATTATGGATGATATCTATAGAAAATGTAAAGCAGAATAAATATTGATCCTTTCTGTGGAAGGATGGTGGAGAGCTGACTGTGAGTTTGGACCTGGTTTCCAGATCAATTGACTGGATTGATCTTAGAGAGCTCAACATTCCCAGAGGCAAAGTTGGCACTAAGCCAGAGGAAAACGGCTGCATTCAGAATAATGACACCCTGGAATACTGAACTGCTGTGGAACCTAACATTAGACACAAGAGCAGTGAGGTTTGTGTGTGTGTGTTCGTGAACATATACGCCTGAAACAGAGGTAGAGCATGTAACTGTGTAAGGGATCAATTACTATATTTGTTGTATGTGCACATACTGTGCACATATGCGTAATGATATGCATGTGTATGTGCCTAAATTTGCCAACTTGAGCTGATTCAAAACAGAATGAATTTGCAGTTGTAAACTGTATGTAGTAACTGTAGGAAGTTATTAGTTAGCTGCTCATTATTAAAGCACCTATGATTTCTCAGCAGAATGCTGAATGAATTAATATTTTACATTCAGTATATTAGACGCTGCTGTGTCCCAGCACTGCCTCTGGCACAGATCATAATTCTAAAGTAGAGTTATATGTGGAATAACAAGGCAGTGAGTCTGTATTCAGGCACAATGGTGCTTTGAGGTAAATGCTAACAATAGCATGCTAACATGCTCAGTGACACTCTAAACAGGTATAACATTTACCATGGCCACTGTTTTAGTTTGTTGGTATGCGAGTATTTGCTGATTGGCGCTAAAATGCAAAGTACTACAAAGGTTGATTTGATGGCAATCTGTCCAATAGTATTTCACTCAAATATTAATCTCATGGTCACGCTACAGGAAAAGTCAGGGGATGAAGTGTTTAGGATACATAGTCAGGACACCATGAATGTCCAGTAGTTGCATTGCAATAGATATTGCAATCCCTGGAGCCATGCTGCTAGAACGGCCAATGCAAATACATTGTAAAAAGGTAACACCATATTATGTAGAGTTGTTGACAGTTTGCAGTTTGTTCAATTTGCTTCGGTTTTGAACTTCTCTCTGCCACGAAGAAGTGAAGAGTGATACTTGTTCGTGCTTCTGAATTTGACTTTGTAACATCAGTGTAATGTTTAGGGTAATTCTCACCTGTGTTGTCCAGATGCCAGGGATCTGTTGCAGCAGACATTGGTGGGATGGTGAGAGGTGACGCCCCACAGTTGGACTCCACCAGTTTGCCTTGGTAAGACACCGGCGATGCGCCTTCAGGTTGTCTGTCTGGCTGATCGTCTGTCGGTGTGGCCTGAGCCTGTGTGGCTGTTCTCAGAGCAGACTTGAGGGGGGCGACTCCGTTGAACTGTACCCGCGACAAACACCCGACGAAGCCTGGGGTGTTGTAACGCTCGATGACGACCTGGTCCACGTGTCCAGTTTCTGTACAGAGACACAGGGTTTGACAGAAGCTGGAATCACTGGGTCATTTTCATAAACACATCTTGTTTGATGAGACCCCAAACCAGTCTAACGTGATGTTGACTTATGAGGAACCATTGGCATAAACTCAGTTGATATTGACAGAGGGTGGGGAGACAGAGAAAGAAAAAAAACCAGAGACCAAACCAAAGCATCAGGACTTATTATCCAAAACACATGCAAAAGATGAACACACACAGCACACTCCACTTCCACACTACCACACAATCGCAAACAGAGCTTACACCCCGGTACTGGTAGGCACAATTTCTGCTGATGCACAGACGCAGTAAAAACCAATACCCTGTAAGCCTAAAGCTCCCAGTGAGGATATGAATCTGCACAAATGAGGAGTGGAGAGAGTGATCGAAGATGAGGAGGATGGAGAGAGCAGAGGAGGAACATACACTGACACTGACCTCTAATGTCAAATCAAAGGATGAATAATGAATTAACACCCCCGCAGCGTCTCTGTCTCTCTCCATCCCTGTTTCTCTCTATTCATTCTCCTATTCATGGGAGGCTGTAATAGCATAGGGTTTCATGTTGTATGTTTCTAAAGCAGAAAGCAGTAATGTGATTCTCAGGCTCTGTGGCACAAAGAGAGGAAGACAAGATCAGGCTTCTGTAATGGTACTACATAATCAGTATTTGTTGTGGTGTCAATCAACACACGTTGTTCGTTTCTCTCTTTCAGGCAATGGTCGAAAGTGTAAAATCAAGTCTTTATCATACCTTTGTGAGTATGTACGGATGATTCAAGCCCATACAAAGTTTTATTCTATACTCTATTTACTAGTGTGACAACTCTCTTCATTTGATATGAAGTGAAGAAATTATCATCAAATTATCATTACTACCAAAAAAAAAAGATGTCATGTCTGTGTCTATGCCTCCCTCTCTTATTTAAACCACATTTAGTCAAATTTAAAAACACATTTAGATGAAGTCAGAAGTGCTTGTTCAGATGCAGCAATTTTCTGCACTTTCATCTCTATCGCACTGTCCGTTTGTCTCTCTCCTTTGATTGTCGTCTCTTTATTTTTCAGAGAAAATTACTTCAACACACACACTCTCACACATAAACCAACGCCTGAACTGCAGCCGGCCCACTAAGCTCAGTCCAGCTGGTGCTATATCCCTGTTCAATCTGTGGATCACTGTATATTATTGGCTGCTTGTAGGTTACACACAGTATATTTTCCAGTGTTGACAAATACCGATTTTTACTGACAGTTATTTGGAGTTTGTTCTCTGAGAGTTGATACGGCCCGGCGTATTCATTCGAACCAATCGAAAAGAGTGTTGAAACATTGTTTATCTAATCCAGGTTCAGGTTCAGTCGTCAAAAGTGCTGATCAATGCTTTGCTAAACATCGAAAACACGCTCTTACATCTTTGAGTAAGTGCAGTCTAAAGATGAGTCACGCTGGTTTAAACATCGCTGTTCACAAACACAAAGCACACAAACACGCACACACATAACTGCAGAGGAGATAAGAGAGAGGAGTAACAGCAGGCAGCAAACAAGACGATAAAAAAAATCTCTCCAACACCTACAATTCAATAAAGACAGACACGCTGCAGAAAACAAACATCCTCAGACACGCTCCACTCTGGCACAAACCTGGAGTGATTTCAAAACAGCCAAACGGTCTTCAACACTTGCGCAGAGGTGCACAAAAAATCTCCTACTCCTTCACATGAACTCTGACTGTGTGTGTGCAGACACAGCCTGGTTTTAATTTTTACATGCATGGCTGCTCTGCTGCTGCTGCACGACTGCGCCACACCCTGAAGGGACTTTTTGGACAATCCTGCAGCAAAATATGAACAAGGGACGACTAACTAGTGTACTCCTTTGTTTGTGTGTGTGTGTGTGTGTGTGTGTGTGTGTGTGTGTGTGGTTTATGTTTATTTAATGAATCATGTTATGTTAGATGATGGGATTCTGAGTATCTGGACATGGCTTATAATGCAATTCCCTCTCTTTATTCCATTTTGATGAGTCCAATACAAGTGTGTGTATGTCTGTGTTTGTACACTATTGATTGTGCTGCCAGGAATAGAGCTCAGTGCTGGGTCTATGTATTCACCATCTGACCAGACCTCCTACAGACACTTAAATTGTGTGTATGTACTGTGTCTGTGTGTGATGAAGACAATCATTTTACAGACACCTGATACGGGTTCTGCTGCTTAGTTCTCATACGGCAACGCATTAGATTCAAAATGAGCTATAAATGCTGCGTTATGTTAAAACTCAAATGTGGCTCAGCAATCACACCTCTGATGAGGTGTCAACACGGGTCAATACCTTCTGCGGGAAAAAGACAACCGTGCCTGCAATCTCACACTTCACACCTTGGTGTGTATGTGCCAGTGTGCATGAATCTGCAGATACGTGTGGGTGTGCAGTATAGGTGGAGAGAGACAGACACACACACAGACACAGGAGGGAAAGAAGTGCCTCACAGTGTTACAGTTAGCCCGGTTAGAGCTGATAACAACAGTCTTATGAATACAGAATATGAGTATGAATATAAGTCCTCTCTCTCTCCTGCATGCCTGAACCTGTGTTGATCACTGCAGAGGCCTGTGTGTGAATACTAATGGGCTCTCTGTTAGGAGTATAACAGGCTGCTTTGCATACAATGCTGCTGCAGAGTAAATCGCCAACAAGCTTCCCTTGTTTCTGATTGTTTTGGGGCCAGTGATTTCACAAGGGAGTGTTCATTAGAAACCAGATGATTCCAGTTAAAATAACACACACATTCCTCATAAACATCACACATTTAATCTGAACTGAGAACCTGGCTGTCACTGATAAGAGGCCTCAATGGATTTAATGGCATAATATCATTTAGCACAAGAGGTTGACACAATTACATGATTGCTGTCACTCTCTGATGAAAGCCCTTATATTAGCCCAGAAAAACTGGGCTGTCTTTGTGAAGTTGTGTTTTGTTTTTATGAGACTGTGTTAAGCAGGTGCTGAAATCGTATATGCCATACAGGAAGAAAGGAGATAATGCTTAAAATGAAATGCAATAAAATACAAGCACACCATAAGAAGGGGGCTAAAAAAAACCTTCAATCAACACTTCCGTTATGCTGTTTCAACGAAAAACTGAACATTTTAAGGTTTATGAAATGACAAAAGTACTTTTTCAGTTTGTGTGGAGAGTGTGGCCATAACCAGCACATTAACAAGTAATATCACCTCGTAAGAGCCAGTGATCGGGTGCTGATCTTAAGGTTTGTTATTCCTTCTTTTGCTTGGTGGCTTCTGAAGGGGCTTTTCAGACTAATCAATAAAACATGGACAAATACACACAAACCTACAGCTCTCCATACACTAATCATGATTACAACAGAGACTAATCCACCTGGCTTGAGACTGCAATAATGAAATGTACCATTACATATGATTACAACTAGGTTCTACTATTGTGACACACCATGTGCCATATGTGACATCCAACTCACACACACACACACACACACACATAAACACACATGCAACAGCGACAAGGTCAGCATGTCGATCAGAAGATTGCACCTCCTGATGGTGTGTCACCAGGGTGACCAATGAGATCACATGAATAATTCAAAAGGTGAGGTAGCACACAAAACTGTGAGGAAGAGGTGCGGTGTGAGTAGATTGGGTCGGGGTGTATTTTGGAAAGGGGTCAGAAAGGGGAGAATTGAAAATTGAAAAGATGGAGAGAACTGCAGAACTAGCAGAGAGGGGAGGGTGTGGACTGCCTCTGTAAAAAGTCTGGGTAGTTGGGGTGGGGGTGGGGGTGGGGGGGCAGGAGAGCAGGACAAGGAGGAGAAAAGACAGAGAAGAGTCTGTGTGTATGTGTGTGTGTGTATGTGTGTGCATCTGGGTGAAAAAAAAGAGGGAAAGTGGGAAAGAAATGGGGTGACAAGAAGGGTGCTCAAATGGAGGGGCAGAGTAGAGGAGATCAAACACAGTTGCCATGGCAACAAATGGAAGCTGATGTCGGGGTGAGAGAGAGAAAAGGGGGGAGGGGGGTGTTAATGAAAGTAAGATGCATTTGAGACACATCAAAAGAATATTAATGTGAAGCCACCTACCACACCCTTTGTACCAGAAAAACAAATGTTACATGTAGTAACACACACATGCATGTATACACACACACACACACACACACACACACACACACACACACAC
>NW_019175077.1:692047-692649 GCF_002260705.1 Seriola dumerili
TTTCAGTTTGTGTGGAGAGTGTGGCCATAACCAGCACATTAACAAGTAATATCACCTCGTAAGAGCCAGTGATCGGGTGCTGATCTTAAGGTTTGTTATTCCTTCTTTTGCTTGGTGGCTTCTGAAGGGGCTTTTCAGACTAATCAATAAAACATGGACAAATACACACAAACCTACAGCTCTCCATACACTAATCATGATTACAACAGAGACTAATCCACCTGGCTTGAGACTGCAATAATGAAATGTACCATTACATATGATTACAACTAGGTTCTACTATTGTGACACACCATGTGCCATATGTGACATCCAACTCACACACACACACACACACACACATAAACACACATGCAACAGCGACAAGGTCAGCATGTCGATCAGAAGATTGCACCTCCTGATGGTGTGTCACCAGGGTGACCAATGAGATCACATGAATAATTCAAAAGGTGAGGTAGCACACAAAACTGTGAGGAAGAGGTGCGGTGTGAGTAGATTGGGTCGGGGTGTATTTTGGAAAGGGGTCAGAAAGGGGAGAATTGAAAATTGAAAAGATGGAGAGAACTGCAGAACTAGCAGAGAGGGAGGGTGTGACTGCCTCT